>NW_026067901.1:13033724-13090125 GCF_014885135.2 Alexandromys fortis | reverse complement strand
AAAAAAAAAAAAAAAAAAAAAAAAAAAAAAAAAAAAAAAAAAAAAAAAAAGAAGACTAAACACTGTAGGACCAGAGAAACACTCTCGCTGCTCCCGAGTTCTGGGGTAATCTCTACCCCAGGATCGCCGAGGATGTCAACAGGAAGCCACCAGCATAGATGAGGACACAAACAGATACCAGTGCGCATCAGTGCCAAAGACAAAATGGGCTGTTGAGAACAGAGAGCATAACAAGACTGTGCAGAAAATCTAGGGCACACTGGGGAAACCAGATCCAAACCCCCAGGGTGATCCTGAAGCAGGGTGTGAGAACTCCAGCCCTGTGCCCACCCACACTGCAGCTCTGGCTCTGACCACCCACCCTCCTCAGTTATGCAGGGAGCTTAGCTGGTTGCCATGACAACCGGCACCAGCAGGCTGGTAAAGGGTGGGAGGCTGTGCGGTGCTTGCTGCAGAACACTCCTAGTGCGCAGGTGCTAGCGTCCACATCTCGGCAGCCCTGGCTTCTACTTCTTGGTATGTTGGGGTTCCTGGGTATACACACAGCCTGCCCCTTACAGGTCACACTGCAGACTGCCAGGTTGGAAAAATGTCCAGACTAGATGGACTTGAGTCTTGCCTGACCCTAGACTTGGTCCTCCAAACCCTGTGCCAGACACCACCAGTCAGCCCTTCCTGGGACCCATGTAGAGGTGCAGGAGGCCAACCAAGCACAAAGAGGATATATGTGTGTGGGAGGGGGGGTTCCCTACTTTCCAACACCTATGCGAAGCCATCTGAGCAGCAAACTACGGTTACTCTTGGTGTCACTCCAGTGACATCTGGTGACTTCCTTTTCCCCTGCACATATTGCTCTGAGGTTAGGTGCACACCTGGCACTATGTTACAAACTGGGCCAAATGTGCACACTGCCCTCGTCTACCACGCAGGCGCTATACCAGCCCCGGGGTGTGTCTCCAGTCGGCAGCTGCCCTGCAATCCTGGACATAGATGTCACCTCTTTTGTGACTGCCACTACACGATGCTGTCTGTCTGCCCGCTGAGGGCTTCTCAAAGGCAGGAGCAGCCGGGGTCACTGCTGTGCTTTCGGTGCCGAGAGCCAGCCTTGGGCTCACTGTTCCTCAGCAGGCCTGATAGATTCGGGCTGCCTCCACTGACCTCAACACCCACTAAATGTTCAAGAGCATCTCAGAACAACCCCAGGGACCCTCCTGCTGTAGGCATTCTCCATCCTAGGCCCAGGGCTGCTTCTCTCAAGGAGTCTTCTTGCTTACTTCTCTTCCACCCAGATGCCATCAACTAATCATCCTCCTTTCCTCTCGACCTGGCCGCTCAACAGGGCACACTGGCCTGACCCCCCTCTCCCAGAATCGCCATGCATGGTCCACCCGTAAGACAATGCCTCACATGTGCCTGTCTCAGACATGACAGGCTGGAGGGAGTGGCTGGAGCCAGAGATGGGGTTCCCAGTCCTGCTGCTCCAAGGACCTTCATCCCAAGGTATGGGTGAAAGCAATGCCCATGACCAGGGTGCACCAGTGCTGGGTCACCAGCACGCGGAGGCTCTGTAGCACCTGTCCCTTCCTGCCAAGGGCACCTCTGTGGCCACATCACCCCAAACATTCCAGCCTCACATGTAGCCAATGGGAGGTTCAGCCTTGACTGTCTAAGTTCTAAGTCCCAGAGGTGTCTGGGTCCAGGCCACAACCGTAATACTGATCAAGGGGAGAAAGCTGGACTCGATCGGCATACCAGACAGGAAGGGCGTAAGGGGTAGGATCAAGGAGCCCAGAGCTGGTCCCCCTACTGAGGAAGTTCCTGCCTCACTGGTGCCACAACCAACAGATGCCAGATGGACCCAACCAGTCGGGTCTCTGATTTAGCTTGTGCACAGAGCTTCTCCCGTCTCACCCACCTGTCACTCCTGGGCCCTAGTCCAGTCCACGCATCACACACGTCTCCAGATCTACCCTCCCCTGGTCAGTGGTTCATGGGCTCCTGCAGGCCCCTCCCATGCCAGCCTGGTAAGAGAGTCACCAAAGGCCTCCTTTGCAGCAAGTGCCCAGGTGACCACTCACAGCAAAAGCGCTATAGATGTGCAGCATGTGACAGGAAGGAGCTCCCGGCACTCAAGGGTGGGAGTCACGCCTGAGAAACCACAGAGCCTGAGCTGCTGGGCGCAGGGAAGCAGACTGGCTATTAGTCACAAACTAGCCTCAAACTCTAACCACTATTTATTCTTAAAGGCAAACAGATTATCCCCATGCCTCACATGTGGGCTGCTTAAACTTCTATAGGCCACTAAGAATTCTGAAAAGAGAAGAAAGCATGCAAGATCTGTCTCAAGAACTCCACACTGACATACTTTTTTTTTTTTTTTGGACAGGGTTTCCCTGTGTAACAGTCCTAGTTGTCCTGGAACTCACTTTGTAGACAGGCTGGCCTTGAATTCACAAAGAGGCCTGCCTCTGCCTCCCAAGAGCTGGGATTAAAGGCGTGTGCCACCACTTCCGAGCCACACTGCCACACTCAGAAGACGAAATGCCCTGGGTGAGTCACTTCTCTCTAAGCCCTGTTTGCTCATCTGTCTATCTGCCCAGTTGCTTGGAGTTTAGAAGACCAAGGACAGCCCTGGGTGATCCCCCTAGTTTACAGTAAGGACCAAGTCAAAGGAGGGCACATTATCACCATCACTACCGTCCACCATCACCATCCCTACCATCCACCATCCGCCATCCCTACCGCCCACCATCACCATCCCTACCGTCCACCATCCGCTATCACCATCCCTACTGTCCACCATCACCATCACTACCGTCTGCCGTCACCTTCCCTACCGTCCACCGTCACCATCACCACCGTCCGCTGTCACCATCACTATCATCCAGCTACCATCCTGTCCACTCCAGGAAGTGTCCTGGACTTGGGGCTCAAAGCCCTGTACCCCATTTGCTCACTCACTCTAAGAGGCTAGTCACATCAGCTGGACCCCAAACCTCAGTTTTCTTTTAGCTACAATTACTGCCTTTTGGGGTCATGGCAAAAACAATTCAACAAACCCAGAAGAAGTCTCCTGGGTCCCTCCAATGTGCTGGGTCCTCAGTGTGATCTTCCCTTCAGCTGTACATGAATGCTGCAGAGAGGAAGGAAACCCTACAGGATGTTCAGGGCACAGATGGGGGGAGGTTGGGGGTGTCACCCACCTTCCTCCCGTCGACGCTGCTCTCACTGCTTGGGTAGGCTCGCTTCCTGCGCACATAGAAAAGCATGTCGTCCTGCCTGGGGGCCAGTTTCTCCATGAAGTAGGTAGAAAACATCCAGGTCCAGAAGACGATCCGGTCATCCTTGAAGCACCCTACAGGAGGAGGCCAGAGGAGTGAGAAGGGGCCCTCCTGGTCAAGCCTGGTCTTCCCCCCCTGCATTTCTGGTAGAGATCTGACAGGGCTGGGATGCTCTGCCCCTTCTCCCTTGGTGCCCGCCACCCTGACCCACGGGTATCAAGAGAGGCTGGGGATGCCTCCCTGGAGGCCAAGGACTCCACCCAGCAGCAGCCTGACAGCCAGGGCTGCCAGGCCCTACTGCCTAGCCGATGAATCAGCGGCTTGTGAGGAGAGGAAAAGGGAAATCTAGAAGCGGTGAGGACGTCACTGGCGGGCTGGCTATGCTGCAAGGAGAAAGGCTTTGCTGGGAAAATCTTCACTGCAGACATCCCTAGCCCTCCCCCTCTGGCTGCGGTGGCAATCCCAAGGAGAACCCGACTTAAAGGGACAGCCAGTGCAGCTCAGCTGCAGGCAGGAAGGACCTGAGAGGATGCCAGACTGAGTCCCATTAGATTCCTTCAGATTTTTTATCACAAAAGGTATTTCTGCATGATGAGTGAAATGTGAAATCCTTTCCTATACAAGACAGAAGAAACTTGCCCTCCACGTATTGCTAAGGAAAATCTGGGTTTCCTCTTCGGCTCTGCCACTTTATTATGTGACAGAGGACAGGTGGCTAAGCTGCTGAGCCACAAGCTCCTTACATGAGGATGAACGGCTGGTGCCGGGCACACAGCATGTAAGCAAATGTGGGCTCGCTCTCTCTAGGTGGATCAACACAAATCGTCACCCTGTGCTACTCAACACATTAAACTCCTGTGTTTCTCTCTTTCCCCATCTCCCCCCATCGACCGCGGAGAGCTAGCCTTAGTGCCTTGCTTCTAGGAAGACCTATGTAGTACGACACCCTCCACCACCAGTGGCCAGACCAGGGGCTGATGGCAAGCAGAAGGTGCCAGCCATCACAGAACCAGGACTTCTCCACCCGCTGAGAGCAATATGTGATCCTCCACGCCTGTCTGGTCCAACACAGTGGGAGGGGTCAGGGTCAGCACACCTTGCCAGCCTCAAGTGAGGGGGTAGGGCACAGGCTCACAGGCAGGGGTGAGGGACACATCCACTGGCGTTGGAAATTCCTGCCTCCTTTCTGCACCAGGCAATGTCCAACTATGCACATACCATGAGATGAGGCAGAAGCATCTCTGGCCTGACAAGCAGGGGCCTGTGATTCAATCTAACCTGTGTCCCAGCCAGGCAACTCACAGGTGTCAGTCACAGAGGAAAGTACTGCCCTTTCTCGAAAGGAAAGGTCACTTATGTTCCCTAATACAAGTCAGCTGTGGGACCAGGCTGCAACTCTGTGACCAAGCACTTGCTGAGCATGGGCAAGGTCAGGGGTTCTGTCCCCAGGACCACAAAAGGTCACTTGGTGGTAGCTTCTAGGGCATCCAGGCAATTTACAATATTAACAAAACAATGATAATGATCTTGGCCACAAACGAGTTAGGCAAAGACCTGTGTGGCCTGGAACAATAAACCCTCACTGTCACTCAATGTCCCCAACTCGTTTCACAGAGGAGGCTAAAGGATGTGTCCAGAGCTGCCTGATAGCCACAGTAGGGCCTCGGAAAACCCATGCTCATGGATTTGTTGAGGAGCCAATCACCGAAACTGGCAGTTCCATGGCCCAAGGAGCAGAAGGTGGGGAGAGCCCTATTCAGGGAAAGGGTGGTGGTGGAGGGGGCAGGCAGGCCCACATAGTCTACGTACTTCAACACTGGAGCTGGAGCGGTGGCCCTTTCAGAGGACTGGGGTTTGGTTCTCACATGAGTCGGCTAACAATTGCCTGTAACTCCAGCTCCAGGGGACCCAACGCCCTCTCCTGGCCTCTGTGGGTGCCTGTATGCATGTGCACAAAACCACACACAGACACACATAATTGAAAACAATAAATCTTTAGACCTACCCCTCATGATTCAGGGGTCCTTGGGCCTCTTTTTCTGCTAATCTTCACCATGTGGTCATATTGAATAAATGTCCTTTTCCTACTCCTCACCATTGTCTTTTTCTTAACGTGTATTTATCTGTGTCATGGATATGGGCATGTGTGCATCATGCTGTGGTGTATGTGGAAACTAGAGGACAACTGTGGGAGTTTGTTCTCTTCTTTCACCACATGGGATCTGGGGCGGGGGTGGGGTCACACTCAGGCCACCAGACTTCGGTAAGCCATCTCGCTGCCCTACTTGTCTGTTTAATCAGGAATCCTATGTCAGCTTCTCCAGTGCTCAGATTAGAGGTGTGAGCCAGCATGCCTGGCCTACGTGGACATTTTATTTTATTCTATGTGTATATGTGTTTTACCTGTATGTATGCCTGGGCACCACATGTGTGCCTGGTATCTAGAGAAGTCAGAGAGAACATCAGATGCCCCGGGACTAGAGCTATGGAGAAAATCCACCATGTTCAGTTCTGGGAATTGAACTTGGGTCTTCTGCAAGAGCTGTCTGTGTTCTTAACTACTGAAACATCTCTCCAGGATCCTGGGTGGTATGTTTAAATATAATGTTTTATTTATTTTTATTTTATGTGCACTGGTGTATTGCCTGCATGTATGTCTGTGTGAAGATATCAGATCCCCTGGAACTGGAGCTACAGACAGTTGTGAGCTGCCCATGTGGGTGCTGGGATTGAACCTGGGTCCTCTGGAAGAGCAGCCAGTGCTCTTAACCTCTGAACCATCTTTCTAGTCCCTCAAGTGGTATTTTTTTGTTGTTATTTTTGGTTTTTGTTTTGTTTTGGTTTGTTTTGGTTTTTCTAGTCAGGGTTTCTCTGTAGCTTTTGAGCCTGCCCTGGAACTAGCTCTTGTAGACCAGGCTGGCCTCGAACTCACAGAGATCTGTCTGTCTCTGCCTCCTGAGTGCTGGAACTAAAGGCATGTGCCACCACTGCCTGGCGCCTAGTGGTGTTTTTAAAGGAAAATTTTGCCTTCTTAAAAATATCAGATTCAGGGGCTGGAGAGATGGCTCAGTAGTTAAGAGCATCGCCTGCTATTCCAGAGGTCCTGAGTTCAATTCCCAGCAACCATATGGTGGCTCACAACCATCTGTAATGAGGTCTGGTGCCCTCTTCTGGCCTCTAGGCATATATGCAGAATATTGTATTCATAATAAATAAATAAATATTAAAAAAAATATCAGATTCAGCCAGGCAGTAGTGGTTGCATGCCTTAGTCCCAGCACGCAGGAGGCAGAGACAGACAGATCTCTGTGAGTTCCAGGCCAGTCTACAGAGCTAGCTCCAGTACAGGCTCCAAAGCTACAGAGAAACTTTGTCTTGAAAAAAAAAAAAAAAAGGAAGATTCCTATAAAGCTAGAGAACGAGGCGTGTATCCACAGAGAGGTTAACACACACATGTGCACAGAGTTTTTCCTGAGAGCCCCCATGGAAACCAGGAAAGTAGACACAGGAAACACAGCTGAACTGGCCAATGGCTTACAACTCCCCATAGCACCTTGGTGGATCAGAATGATCACACACACAGGCCGGGCTCACAAGCCTAAATTCTGTATGATTAAATTCATATGGGGTTTCAGAAAAAGGAAAAAGATTAAAGGCATAAAAAGCAGATGAAGCTGGATATGACCACACACACCTGTAACCCAGACTCCAGAGTTCAAGGTCATCAGGCTTATAATAGACCTCATCTCAAAAAACAAAGAAACAAACAAACATAAATGGGTGATTGTTTTAAAAAATAAAGTAATAGAAATGGAGAGAAGGCTCAGCAGTTAAAAGCACTAGCTGCTTTTGCAGAGGACCTGGATTCAGTTCCCAGCACCTACAAAGAAGCTCTGTAACTCTGTTCCAGGGATCCAGCACCCGCTGTGGAGATCTGGCCTCCTTGGGCACTACACACATATGGGTACACTTAAATACTTGCAGGCAGAACACTCATGCATGTAAAATAAAAATATGTAAACCTTAAAAAAGTAGAACAAAGCAAAACAAAATGTACAAAACTAAACATACTGTTCTGTGGTAACGAGAGCAAATTAACTTTCAGAAGGTGGGAAGGATTCTGCAATTATTGGCATTTGCCAGTAATTAGGCAAATCACAGTATGTATGCTAAATCAAATGTCTGTTGACTATTTGATTATTAACTTACTTGAAGATCTGGGAACCAAACCAAGGGCCTCACTTGTGCTAAGCAAGCCTTCTATTCTATTCCTAAGCCACACCCTCAGTCACACCTCCCTGTAAAAGCTGTGAAGACCACGTACAGACACAGGAATGTGGGTCACCAGGTAAAAAGGCAAAACTTAGCTGTAGACACACTGACTGCGCCACAAACCACAGGGAACCAGGAGCTGCAGGGACAGGACAGTGGGATCCGGTCAGCCTCACCACCTGTCTTCCCTTCTCCACAAACCTAAATCTATGGTTTGGTGTCACAAGCCTAGAGAGCATCCAGGGGGAGGGAGAGAGTCCTCTTCACAGGGAGGAAAAGATAGACTCAGAGATGTGTTCCATGCCCAGAAGCTGAGCAAGGTAGATCTGACATAGAATTGCTAACCCCTGGGGACACAGAGCAATGCAGGCTTTGAAATCCTACAACATGATCCTGGTCCCAACTGTTTCCCTCCTGGACTGCTCCAGTAACCTTCCACCTTCCCAGAACCTTGCAAGTGAGGAACTTGGATGCAGCTGCCCTGTGTGCCTCTCTGACCAGTGGGGTGAAGTAATGAATGACAGTCTCCTGGCTTCCTTTGGTCCTGTGGCACAGTAGCTGTCAGTGAACACACAAGAGGCAACTGAACTCTTGGCCTGCTGTTTCTCCCATGATAAGTCCTTCTTTCTTCTTTTCCCCAGGTCTGCTCAGCAAAAAATCCCCTGGGGGAGCTGCCTGGCTATCACAGACCTTTCTCCAGAACCCTATCTGTTCCCACCCTCCAGCCACTTCTGCTGGCAGAGGCTGCAGGTTTACCAACCAGAGTTCAGTAAACGCAAGCCCCAGGGCAGCAGACACAGCCTGAAGCTGAGCCACTCACTCGGGCAGCACCACGGACAGCTCTCAGCCGCCGGGCTCTTCCCTCCCAAGCTGGAGTCCTGAGGGGCAGTTTTCCTCGCGGGGTGGGAAATCAGTGAAAAGTGATTTCTAGTTCCAGGAGAACTCGAGGGGCAGGCTAAGAGTGAGCAACTCTGGCCACGCTGTCATCAGGCAATCGATTCACAACCTTGCTTCATGAGGACTTCTGTCTAAGGCATTTTACTTAACCAGAGGCACCACCAGAGGCAGTCACGCCCAAACAGAACACAGCCTTGAGCCTGACCTCTTTGACCTTTGTGGAATTCTGAGGTCAGTCTGTGAGCCGGAGACCGGCTTGCTGTCAGACAGCTCTGCTGTTTACTGTCTGAGGTCTGAAACGCAGAGCAGCGTCTATCACCTTGTTCAGGCCCAGCTGGAGACCTGTTTGTCAGGTGATGGTTCTCAGCACTTTGCAATGTCTGTCTTTTGGCAGGGATGTGGGATGGCAACAGACTCTCCCGTGAATGATTAGGTTAAAAACTAACTCCAGCTGAAGGAGGAAATGGAGGTGGTAAGGATGGAGCAGCGAACTTGCTCAGGAAATACTGTTACACAAAAGTGAAATTTAACTAAGGGAGTGTGCCTCTCCCAGGCAGTTCAGAGACAACCTGGGCTGACAACACAAATTAAGCCCTGTGCCTCTTACTGGGAAGAGCATAGTTCTGCCAGGCGGGCAGGACAACTCTGGTACTGGCCCAGGAAAAGCAGCTTTGGTTTGTCTTGGGATAACTATGACAGTAAGTATTTCTACATTGTAAATCTCCCCATTTGTCCCGACAACCAGACCGCACTGTCTCTTGGAGCACATGTCACTGCTCCAAGTGTAACGGGGCCATGCACCTATGTAGACAAAGATTCCTGCTTGGGGCCAGCTCCCTTTTGTGCATCAGCCAGAATGGGCTGTGTGCTTTTACTAAAGAGTTTTCCCCTTATTAGATCTCTGAGTGCTGGAATGACTTCTCACTGGGAAGGCATACATATCTTATAACAAAATAGCCAACTCCAAATAGGGCCGTCAAACAGCTGCCTTTCCTGCCCAGCAACTTCTGATTCTCCTGAACTGACAGTTGGAAAGGGCACACAGTGGGGAGCACCAGACCTGGGCCTCCCGAACCCTAACCCTCGGGTTCTCTGCCTCTGCAGCAGCAGGTTCCCCACCTCACTATGCACTGTAATGGTGAAGAGATGGGTGAGGGACCAGCAGCTCCACAGCACAGGGCTGAGCAGAGTAACGGTGTCAGTTTGTGCCCCACATTCTGCAGTTTATAAAGAACTTTGGCCCTTACCCTTCAGACCCCCTTGTCAATCTCAGGAGGACAACCTCAACATAGTGTGAAGTCAGTCATTCAATATATTGTGGGTGGATGGGTGAATAGGATCTCTCTACAGAGCCCTGGCTGTCTTGAAACTTGCTATGTAGACCAGACTGTTCTTGAACTCACAAAGATCTGCCTGCCCCTGCCTCCCGGGTAATAGAATTAAAGGTATGTGCCACAATGCCCAGTTTTTTTATTTTTATGGAGACAATGCTAATGTGGGCCAGGTTGACCTTCACATTGCTATGAACAGGGATGGCCTTGAACTCCCCCTCTACCTCACAAGTGCAAACGTGACAGGCATATTACCACTACATTGGGTTTATGCGGTCCTGGGGACCAAACTTAGGCCTTCATGCATACTACATAAACACTCCACCAACTGAGCCACACTCCCAGCCTTTTTTTTCAACACGAGGCCTCAGTTGGCAGACTGGAGAGCTGAGACTCAAACCCAGCTCCTCAAAAGAGAACTTGCTTTCCCCATCATCCCACACAGAGACATGGGCAGAGCCAGGGTCCTCCTAGCTGATAAATCATGAGCCTAAGGAGCTCCCAAGGTCATGTGGTGAACGGGTGGCTCCTCCTCGCGCTCTGAGCCCCGAAGAACAGCTCTGTCCTCCCTGTCACTGTCTGAGTGGCCACAGCAGCCAATGTGCTCTGAAGTGCTTGGAGCTTCAAGGAACACCGAGAAATATGTGGGCAGGATGCTTCCTGTGCCAGGATCTGCAGGTCCACTTCTCTGCAGTGGACCACCTTACAGACTTCAGTTATCCTCCACAGAGATGGTTCTCAAACACTCACTGAAAAGAAAGGGGACATGCTATCTGATGAGGCTTGTCATGCACAGGCCATCCCACTGCCAAGCTGGAGAAGCCTCTATGGGACCAGTTAGAATTGCTCTGGTCCACGCTCCTGCCTTCTGCCTGTCTGGGTAAGTGACCCAACCTCTCAGTTTCCCCATCAGCAAGATTCCTGCAGTCGCCATGGAGAAGTCAAGGACTGCTATGTTGCCGCATTACTGACTCCATACACCCCCAGGAGGGCAGTGCTGTCGGCTCACAGGCAACTCCAGCTTCTCACACATTACTAGAGCCCACAAAACCTGTACGTTCTTTTTATGAGATAGACAACTGACTCCAAGACAACATGTCCAGGCACATATACTCAATAAAACCACATAGAGATCAACATTAAAACCTTAAACGCAGACCTGGTGTGACAGTTAGCAGCCGTAATCCCAGCGCAGGGGCAGAAGGATCAGAAGTTCAAGGTCATCCTCAGCTACTGATGAATTCAGGACCAGCAAACACTACATTAAACTCTGACTCAAAACAGCAACAATAAATCTTAACTGCGGTACTAGACCGGATCCAGAAATCCACTAAGAACATGTTACTGCCTAAACAAGATTTAATTAGCAGTGCAAGAATAATCTTATATTAGGCTTACCAATGTATTCACATCTATTTATAGTTCAAGAGAGAAATAAGACATGATCACAGTCAAGTCCAATTCCCATTCCTGATGTTAAATGTAGTGTCCTTGTGCCTGGAGAGAAGGCTCAATGGTTAAGAGCACTGGCTGCTCTTGGATGACGCAGGTTACATTCCCAACACCCATACGACAGCTTACAACTGTCAGCTGGATCCAGGAGATCCAGTGTCCTCTTCTGGCCTCCAGCATCTGTGCTCATATGCTCATACCCACACAAGACATGGGCATACACATAATTAAAAATAATAATAATAAATCAATCTTTTAAAGTGAGAAAGGTGGAGAACAATTGAGGAAAATCCTTAATATCAGTCTCTGGTTCCCACATGAATATACCCCCAAGTACACACACATACACACTGCCACAGGAACATGTACGCACACATGTACACATATGCACACACACATACACGTTTTCAGTTTAAATAAATACAATTTGTGTGTTGTTATTTCGGCTGTTAAGCTAGCCGTGCGGGGGCAGGGCGGGATGAAAAGCAGGCCTGCTCACCTCCTCACTACAGCCTACAGAATGGGAAAAGATTTTCGCCAAAAAAAAAAAAAAAAAAAAAAAAAAAAAAAAAAAAAAAAAAAGATTTTCACCAACCCCATAAAGAAACTGGTCATCAATAGAACAAATAATCCAATAAAAAATGGGGTACAGACCTAAACAGAGAACTCTCAAAGACAAATTTAAAATGGCTGAAAGACACATAAGGAAATGTTCAATATCCTTAGCCATCAGAGAAATGCAAATCAAAACAACTCTGAGATTCTGTTTTACACTTGTAAGAATGGCCAAGATCAAAAACACTGATGATAACTTATGCTGGAGAGGATGTGGGGTAAAGGGAACACTCCTCCATTGCTGGTGGGAGTACAAACTGGTGCAACCCCTTTGGATATCAGTATGGCAATTTCTCAGAAAATTAGGAAACAACCTACCTCAAGACCACTTTTGGGTATATACCCACAAAGGATGCTCAGTCATACCACAAGGATATGTGTTCAGCTATGTTCACAGCAGCATTACTTGTAATAGCCAGAACCTGGAAACAACCTAAACGCCCCTCAACTGAAGAATGGGTAAAGAAAATGTGGTACATTTACACAGCGGAATACTACACAGCAGAAAAAAAATGACATCTTAAAATTTTCAGGCAAATGAATGGATCTAGAAAACACCATATTGAGTGAGGTAACCCAGACCTAGAAAGACAAATATCCTATGTACTCATTCATAAGTGACTTAATAGACATAAAACAAAGAAACACCAGCCTCCAATTCACAACTCCAGAGAACCTAGACAAGAAAAAGGACCCTAAGAGAGACATACATGGATCCAATCTACATGGGAAGCAGAAAAAGACAGGATCTCCTGAGTAAACTGGGAGTGTGGGGATAATGGGAGAGGATAGAAGGAAAGTGGGGAGGAAGGGAGGGGAGCAGAGAAAAAATATATAGCTCAATAAAAAAAACAATAAAAAATAATTGTCTTATATATTTTGAATTTTGTATCTTAAGTTGATCTGAAAAAAAAAATAACCAAAAGAAGCTGAACATGATGCCCACATATGATCCCAACACTCAGGAGACTGAGGCAGGGGAACTGAGAATTGGAGGTCAGCCTTGACTGCTCAGTAAGATCCCCAACTCAGAAAACAAACAAAAGTAACCAAAACAGGGATTCTGGAGATGGCCCAGTGAAGTGACTGCCACAAAAGCCTGACAATGTCCCAGAACCCATGTGCGTATGGAATGCCAGCACAGGGATGAGAGACAGGCTAATCCCCAGGGCTTGCTAACCAGCCAGCTAGTCTGGCCAGATCAGCCAGCCCAAGATTTAGTAAGAAACTCTGTCTCAAAAAATGAAGTGGAGGGAAACTGTGGAAGATACCCATTGTCAAACTTAGGCTTCTACACAATACACATACACACACACAAAATAAAAACAAACCAAAGCACGCACGCGCACACACACACACACAAATAAAAAGGAACCAAGACATTTTCAGCAGCTATAGTTAGCAAATGCCAGAATGTAATACAACTTAATGACTAGAAAATTACTTACATCAAGAGAGGGAGACAGAGCACAGAAAGTGAACATATATAAATACTTATAAGAACATGTTTTGTTTTGCTTTGCTTTTAAATGCCTACAAAGACTGAAAGAACACATCCAAATGTCCAGAGTGACTCTGGAGCCATGGAGCTGAGGTTCCTTCCTGTTTCCCAGTTTTCTGTCCCAGATTTAGAAACACATTAAGGCTTCCTGAATGCCAGGCACCATGCTGAACTTCCCTCCCATCTCACAATTCCATTGGCAGGTGTTTTGTTTTTTGCTTTAATCAGAAAGGGATGCTGCAGCAAGGAGAGACTACCCAGGAGCACAGTTAAGAACTCAGCACCCACCCAGCACCTATCACTGCTGAGTGTGGAGCACCCCAAGTGCCCCCTGATCAGGCTGTTGGCAGATGGAGCCCACAGCTAGGCTAGGAGCAAGGGCTGGATGCAGGGTATGTGCTCTGGCCCACTGAGGGGAGTTCAGCTGGGGGCTCAGTGGAAACTGTAAGATCAGAAGGCAAAGAGGGAACAGAAGTGATTGGAGCAGCATTCAAGGTCATTGCAGGGGAACCTGGGCCAAGGGAGGACAGGAAAAGCCCAGAAGCCCAGCCTAGCCAGGAACTGGAGCTGGAGGAGCCAACCTCGGACACTCTGGCTGCCAGTCAGTGCTTACCCTCCAAGGATAAACCTCTGAACAGTCTGACAAGGGATGGGGCACTGGGATGGTATCTCTCCTCTGTGGCATATGCATGTAGCTTCTGGTCTGGACCCAATCACCCCATGGGTTGCACGGACAAGGTCCTCCCGAGAGCACACCTGGCTAGCAGTGGCTTCTACTGGGTTCTGGACGCCTCCCAAGAGCAGAGGCCAGGGAGTCAACTTTCTTTGACGAGAGTCCAAAGGGTGACCCTTGGTCCTCTGAGCAGGATGAATAGGCTTCTGTGGCCTCAATAGGCCTTTTATCATCTTGTGCCTGGGTGCTGAGGGCCCTTCCTCACTGGGACACAAAGCACAAAGCTGTCCTAGGAGGCCAGGCTGCCCTGATGAGGCCCTGGATGAAGAACTGGTCATTCAGGTCCCATGTGAGCAATCCCAAGGGAAGTGGAGGGTGTGGGTGATGTGGATGGTCAAATCAGGCTGAACTGGTCAGGTATCTTTTTCAGGAAGTCCAGGCTCCTGTACCACATGAGCTACACTCTCCAGACAGCACCCACAAATCTGCCCTGCATTCCCTAAATGCAGTAGCCAGCTTTGGCCCTCCTCAGAGGCCACACCTCCCTGTGACAGCAGCTCTGTGCTCAGCTCCTGGGGTCCATCTGCACACTCATCTCCATGCCAGGGTGCCTCTGACTGGCTACACCTGGGGCTGGATCCCTTTTGAGTGCCCATTCTGATCTGATCTTCATTCACACGATGGGAAACTGAGGCACAAGGCCTGAGTCACCAGTCAGGCATGCCACAGCAGCTTTGTGGCAGGATCAGACCACTGCCCACAGACATCTGCCTTCAAGGCCACCCCTTCGGCCCCTTCCTGCCTTGTCACAGTGATTTCTCACTTCCCACCTATGAGGGTCCTTGCACCTGGCTAGACAGAGGTAGGCGGCCAGCAAATGTGATGTCAAACACATGATCACATGGTGTATACTTAGAGACACTAAGGCAAATTTACACACACACACACCCCAAAACCACCATCCACAAGAACACAATGAAAATCCTCAGAACCCACTTCACAGTCAGGAAACCAGGTGCTGACTTCCAAGCTGCCTAGCAAGGTCATGCACTCTGCAGCCCTCCCCTTGCTAGGGAGGGTGTGAGATTCCTCTGGGGCAGCCTGCAGGATTCCAGGTCCCACAAAGCCATCCTTTATGCTCCCTGTGCGGCAGCAATGCCACAGAACCACCCATGTGACCAGCACAGCAGAGCAACTGCCACATCACCACCCACAGCCTGCCTCCAGACTGCTGTGATGTTCCCTGGCACATCTTATCAACTGAGAGGTCTCCAGATGCAAACCCCCACCTCTGCGGGTCACCACTATAGTAGCCTTCATCTAGTTCTATAACACTTCCCAGGGTGCCCTGAGCCAATGGGAACTGTGGGCCTCCTGAGATAACCACCTAGCACCTCCATCTCTCCAGGCTGGAGGCTATTTTTCCACAGCCCAGTCACTATCCCCCTCCAAGGAAGTGCATGGATTTCCTTCCACTCATGCACTGCAGGGCAGGAGTTGAGTCCCAGCCTCAGACACCAGAGCCTACCCTCCCCAGATTCTCCCTGACCAGTGCAGAGGTCAGCACTCAGGCTAGGAACTTCGGCCTCACTATTCATTTATTTCTTCACCGTACAGTCTGTGCCAGGCGCCAGTCAGGATCCAGGTACCGTAGCTCCATCCATGTAGCTGCACCTTGTCTACACTGGGCCCGGCACCAGCTGGCTGCAGGCTCTGAGGGCCCAGGTGTGCCCAAGTGCGCTAAGCTTTTCCCACGTGCTCAGATAAAGAACGAGTGCACAGAACAGGGCTCAGTGCACCTCCAGGCCTGGGAAGACCCCAAGTGCTAACCAGCCCTGGTCTTCCCCTGACCTCACAGCATTTAGGCACTCCCTTTGGGAACAAAACAAACCCAAACACACCTTTCCCACTGCCAAGTGATCCTCGGCGCAGGCTCTTCATCCCTCATCCCTCATCCCTCGCTCCACACAGAGCTACTTCCTCCTCCTGGAATGGCCCACTTCACCAATTCTCTTTCAGTTCCCTCTTCTGCTCTCACTTCTGCGACTACCCATCCTCTGGAAACCAGGGTCTGGGTGCTTCCTCACGTGCCAATCCAGGACAGGGCCGTCCAGAAAAGAACAGAGCACCAAGGGGCAGCCTCTGATACAGCTGGGTCCAAGTGTGAGCATGGACAGCCACAGCTTCAAATCCAGGGGATTTAGGTTCCTGCCTACTGCCCCTGGGAGTGCCTGAGCAACCGCCTCAATCCCCCTAAGTCTCACTGGCTCCCTGTGCCAGCCGGGGTGGCACTCCCTACAGAAAGGGAGCAGTGCAGGTCGCTGAGAGCTCTGCAGCTCAGAGCACTCTCCTGGGTGCGGGGCTCCCCTGACAGAGCCCTGGGAAAGAGGGTGACCTCAGCTGAGCACAGCTGCAGCACCAGCTGAGGCTGATTCATCCCACCAGGTTCCCTGCCGGGAGAGGACTCCCAGGAGAGCTGGGGGAAGGGGGCAGGAGTACTCTGGAATCCCAGCCCCACCTCCCTGACTGGCAGAATCTGGATCTCCTGAGTCAGCAGCCCTAGCAAGTCAACGGGGACTCTGTCTGAGGCTCCAAATGTGGAGTCCCAGCTCTCACAGGATGGGAAGACACCAAGGACTGAATTGCACCTCTACCTTGTCTTTCTTCCTTCATGTCTGTTGTCCTGGAACCCAAGCACACACATGGTCCTACTTACTGATGGCCTTAAGCAATGGCCCTGCTGGCCAACAGTACTTTCCACAGGGGGTGAGGTTTTTAGCAGTCCTTAAGAGCATAACAGGTATACCGGGCACACCTTTAATCCCAGCACTCATTAGGCAGAGGAGGCATATCTCTGTGAGTTCGAGGTCAGCTTGATCTAGAGGAGTTCCAGGGCAGATTCTAAAGCTACACAAAGAAACCCTGTCTTGAAAAAAACAAAACAAAAGAGCATAACAGGATATCCTGGCAGTGGTGGCACACACCCTTAATCCCAGCACTGAGGATGAAGAGACAGCAGGATCTCTCTGAGTTTGAGGTCAGCCTGGTCTACAAAGTGTTTCAGGACAGTCAGGGATACACAGAGAAACCCTGTCTCAAAAAAACAAAACAAAAAATCAACAACAAAGAGAGAGAGAAAAAAAGGCTTTAAGCAGAAGTCCCAGAACTTCAGGGGGCAGTTGTGACTGGTTCCTCATTCACTAAAGAGGAAACCAAGAGTTGATGGGAAGGAACTGCACCCTATCCCCACAGACCATCTCCGAGATGCCCTGAGGCTAGTGTAGTTTACCCCTCATTCCCTGAAGGTAGGCACCCAAAGCCCAACCCACCCTTAATCAAAGAAATCTCTTTTCCCACTGTGGCTCTGCTCAGGAGGTAGCCCCCATCAAAGGGCCTGCTCCCCAAACACTCAAGAGGCCTCTTCCATCAAACCCCACACCCGATATAGCTCCACATCCTTCCCTGAGTACCTGTGGGGGTGACTTGGGCACTGTCCACTGAGCTGGCCCAAGAAGGTACACAGTAGAGCTGGTACTGGAAGGAGCACAGGTGGGTATGGGGAGGAGCCTGGTGGCAGCACACAAAACAGGGCTCAGTGCACCTCCAGGCCTGGGAAGACCCCAAGTGCTAACCAGCCCTGGGTCTTCCCCTGACTTCACAGTCATCTAGGCACTCCCTTTGGGAGCAAAACAGGAACAGGAGGAGGGAGTGGAGGCAAGTTCCTACAGTCCCAGGAAGGGCTCCAGAGGGCCTTGAGCTGTCCAATAGACTGGCAGGAAGACAATTCCAGGCAGAGCAAAGTGAAGGAGTCCTGGAACCTCCTGAGTCATCAAGAGAAGCAGAGAGCACTAAGCACTAAGAGCATCAAGAAGTCATTAAAGGTGTGACCAGCAGAAGTGACAGACAGGTGGCTACTGTGGGCCACACAGATGGAGGGTGATGGCTCAGCAACACCACTGAAGTTGGCACTGCCCAGTGAATTAGGACAAGGAAGGCCATCTCTGGGCTTGTGGCCTAGGACATACTGAGGGTGCTGTGAGAACTCTCCCCATGGAAGAGGAAACACACTTCTACCCCTCCCTTCCTTATAGGTCCCAAGGCAAAGCCAAGGACGATTCCACCAAAGGCCAGCTTGGGGACCAATGAGTTAACCTGGCTTACTTACAAAGAGTAGGTGACCCCAAAGTAAGCGCACCACTGAGAAGTCTCACCCAGCATAGAGGACTTCTCCATGGCTGTGTGGATGGAATCCCCCTCAGTTAGCTTCCACACTCCGCCACTTCCCAAGGCCAAAAGACCACTGTCTGGACATCAATTCATCTATGCACGGGGCAGTGGAAAAGCCACAGGTGTGAAAGCTCACGCTTTGCCCTCCTGCTCAGGCCTCTCCTTTCCAGTAAGCTCCATGCTCTTGGCGGCAGGGTGAATCATGGTTCAGCTCTACACGCTGGCTTCAGAAAACCGTGAGCTGCAAACTCAGACGACAGTGACAGCCACACACACAGATGTGCACTGGAGAGGGGATAAGGCTCTGTAGGTAAAGTGCTGTGCTTATCGTTTGCAAAGCCTTGGGTTCCATCCTGGCAACATACAGGACTCAGTATGGTGGGTCACAGCTGTAATCCTAGCCCTCGGGAAGTAGAGAAGGATCATAAATTCAAAGTCATCCTCAACAACAGGGTGAGTTTGAGATTATAAGCCTGTCTACAAACAAATGAACAAAAAGACATGGGCTGGACAGGCAGGAACTGCAGGAAGGTGAGACTCTCTCAAGCACAAAGGTCTCTTATGGCTCTTGCTGCAAAGGTACCTATGAAGCAAAGCTTTTAGAAAGATCTAGAAGACACAAGTCCAGCCCAAAGCCACCTCAAGCACACTGTCTTTCACTGAATTTCTACGCCATCCACTACAGGAACGGCGCCTCGGCAGTGAGGAGAGGTGAGTGTGAAGGTGAGAGCCTCTGGTGAAGATTAGGCTTCTCTCTGAGTCTACAGGCAATCCCAGCTGTTGAGAGGAGAGAGCTTTGGGGTCTCCTTTCATCCCAAGTGTGGAAAGTATTGTCAACATTCAAATTCTGCCCAAACACTCAGGTTTCCATAGACAGGAACAGCACCATCACCCAGCAGAGACCAAGACTACACTCTCCCTTCACACACACCGCTTCAGGCGGACACTAGTCATTTGGCAGCAACATTAAATAGTATTGAAGGCATCAAGGCCATGTGTGGTTCACACCTGTAATCCCAGTCCTGGGCAGGATGAGGTGGGCGGCTCGTCCTGAGATCAAGGGCAGCCGGCTCTCATATATACCACAACCCTTTCTCATATAAATGAATAAGCCAGCTGGGGGTTTGTCTTATCCCTTGCCAGGTGAGAGGCTTTGGAGCTGGGGAGATGGCTCAGCTAAAAGTGCTTATTACAAAAAGATCTGAGTGCTGGGATTAAAGGCAGGAGCCACTGCCGCCTGGCTTCTGGGCTCCATTTTTTCCTGTTAGTTTTTCTACAAAATGTGGAATCTGTTCTTATTTCTCAGAGTTACGAGGATGGAAAGAGGCATGGCTTGCAAGACTGCACACTTAGTAGCCCGGTTGGGGTGTAAGTGTAACCAGGAGTAGAAGGGAGGGGCAGGTGCTGCTGGTTACTGGTGGGCATGCAGTGTGGGAGGGGGTCAAGTGGACATGCAGGTGTCATGGGGAGCCAGACGGGGCTGTGATCACAGGCCCAGCTCCCAGGGCTCAACATCCTTAGCTGGGAACAAAGGGCTCTGAGCCCCCAGAAACAGGACAATCCAGAGATCCGAGGCAAAGCTCTCTCAAGGGAACAGACTGGAGACTAGCAGATCAACAGGGTGCCTGGCTGTGAGCCTCATCTGGTGCCACTGCTTTCTCGGCTCCTTGCACACACAATCTCAGTACACTCCCTCCTCAGCTTCTTGCACACATGATCTCTCAATGTGGGCTTCTTCCCAGGTTCCTTGCACGCACTACTACTCCCTACTTCAGTTCCCCTTCCTTTCTGTTTGGCACCAATGTTTAAAACTTTTCCCTGTGAATTTGGTGAGCATCTGTCCTCTAGCAATGGCCCTAGCCCAACCCTTGGAGGTCAGACTCTAGGCCAATATAGAAACCTATTCATGAAGCTGAGCTAAGTTACTAACGAGATAAAACCATTTAGATAAATTATGTCACAGCCACTCAACTATTGTTGAGTTTTTAATACTTTTAAAGATTTATTTACTTGTTTGTTTGTTTATCATGTATACAGTGTACTGCCTGCACATATGCCTTCAGGTCAGAAGAAGGCACCAGATCTCATTATGGATGGTTGTGAGCCACCATGTGGGTGCTGGGAATTGAACTCAGGACCTCTGGAAGAGTAGTCAGTGCTCTTAGCTGCTGAGCCATTTTCTCTAGCTCCTGGGTTTTTTAATTTAAAATGTTTGACGTTTACACAATTTTGAGACTGGATCTCATAAGCAGCCTAGGCTAACTCAAAACACACTGCATAGACTGGACAGGCCTCAAAGTCAAAGTGATCCTCCAGTGTTTGGGGAATACAGTTGCATACCACTGTATCCAGAAAATTTGCTTCTCTTTTAAAAATTATTTTATTTATTTATTCATTTGTTACACGGGGTATCAATCACTATATAGCCCTGGCTGGTCTGAAACTCACAGAGACCAACCTGCCTCTGCCTCCTGAGTGCTGGGATTAAAGGCACGTGCTAGCATACCAGCAAATTAGCTCTTTTTAATTTGGCTAGTTTGGTGACTTGGAGCATGCTTTTTAAGAAGCGTCCCATGGAGCTAGCTTCTCCCCAGTGGACTCCTGGCTCAGCTGATACTCAGGAGCTTTCCCAGCTCAGTGAAGGAGGAGGGAGCCTCTGCATCAGAAGCCTGAGGGTGGGAAATGACTCAGCCAAGCCACAGAGCAGGGTAGCACAGTACTGCCACCCGGGCCCCGCGATGCCGAGAAGGCTGGCTGCAGATGGCCGTGCAGCTGTGACCACGGTCTCCTTAGAGCCCAAAGCCCAGAGTCCTCAGGTGCCCTCGAGGACACGGGGTTTCCACTTCACCAGTGCCTCAACGTTGCTCCAGTCCTAGGACTAGCAGAAGGTGGAATCACAGGCCTGAAAATAGGCCCAGGAACTGAAAACAGTGTGCTACCACCCTGCACAGACACACTTCCTCCACCATGCTGGCCCACAACCAGTTAGCAGCCATCAGGTTGAAGAACTGCCATCCCAAGAAAGACTTGCCCAGTGACTGCAACACAGCCTGAACCTCGGAACAAGAAGCTGTCTCTTCAGAGGCTTTGCCCTCAGCTCACTAGCCCACCCCCATTCTTGGGACTACCTTCCCTTTCTTAGCAATCCTATGAGCAGACATCCCAAAGACGTCCTTACCCCGGGCATCAGCTCAGCCTGGGCTGGTCCACCAGAGCGTATGCTGGGCCATCATACCATGGTTCATTTTCGACCTGCTGCTTTTCTATGTAATTCCAAAGTATCTACAGAGCCTGTCTCCTTGTTCAAAGTCAGGACATAGAGGTAGTGCTTGGCTGGGGTCCCATAGTCCTCTTCCCTTCCAGCCATACCTCCCACAGAATCCCCAGCCACCACTTAAACCCAGCTACATCTGCCTAAAAAAATGCCAGGTCAGCTGGGGTTGCACAGGGCCCACCCCAATTCAAAAGGTGATCCCAGGAACCTGGCACGTGAGAGCATTGCCTCCCTGAAGGCATAAGCTCCTCCTTCTTTCCTCAACCTTCTCCAGGTTGCCTCTCACTGGCATCAGCTGGAGCTGGCCAGGCTTCCCAGCTCTGTGACCCCAGGAGAGCCCATCCCCTCTGAAGTACAGCTTCCTCGCCTTGTGAAAGAGGGTGAAGGGAGAGCTAAGCTACAGAAAATGCTACAGATGCAAGAGCATCTGGCCTATGGCACAGTGTGTGCAGAGTTCCATACGGTAACACCTGCCCAGGCCCAAAGTCACACCTACAAAGCTCCCAGAAGCCAGGCCTGAGGAAGTACTCAGCCAAAACAGGGACAAAGGCAAGCAGCAAGACGTGGACCCCAGCCCCCCGAGAACCCACACTGGCTGGTGAAGCAAACTGCCTACTTGAGAAGGACCCTGCCTATGTTGCCACCCAGGGCCCAGGAGAAGCCCCACCCCTACGAGAAGCAGTGGGTCTCTGGGTGGCTGCATCAGATGCGTGGACACCAAACCACTCAGGGAAACCAGAGCTCCCTGGGAGCCATAAGGAGTTTCCTAGGGAAACATCAAAATCTTGTATGGGCAGCCACAACCTTGGCTGCTTGCAGCAGGGTTTTTACTTAACCTAGCAATCACCTATGGAGCTCTCTTCTCTCTTCCGAGAGACCGTGTCCTTGCAGTGAAGGAAGGACCAGCCTCAATCCCTGGCACACAGCAAGTGCTCAAAAAATTATTTTGACTGAGACCATCATAGAAGAGAGTTTAAAAAAAAATCAGATTTGTATGTAGCTACAAGGTGCCTTTCATCCTGAGAGCCAAGTGACCATCCTTATGCAGGTAGGGCCAGCAATTTCATCCCAGCTCATAAACACACACTGACTCAGACAGGACAATAGCTGCCCCTAGACACCTCAGAACCACCTCAGGAGGAGGACACTTCAGCCTGAATGGACACTGCATAGCTCTGAGTAACAAGCTTTACTTAAACACCTAGATTCATTTAGAATGGGCTGGGAGTGTCACTCAGTGATAAAGCATGTGTTTAGCACTAAGCATGAGGCTCTCGGTTCAATTCCCAACACCAATAAATTTATTAATAGACCCAACAGGTTGTCACAGCGGTAAAGTGAGGATGACAAGATGGAATCCGAGGTACAAAACTGAAACACAACAACCAAACAAAACTGCACTGCGACCCACAGGCTGAGCGGGCAACTGACTGCATGCCAGGTGTTGACTCGGACAGAGTTGCGAGTTCCTACCTTCTGAGCGTAAGGGCCAAGCATCAGGCCTCTGATCGATAATCTCCACCATAAACTTGACAGCATCTAGAGTCACTTAAAAAACAAGCTTCTGGGCAAGTCTTTGAGGGATTATCTGCATTGGGTTAATCCGTGTGGGGAAAGCCACACTGAATACGGGCAGACCTAACTCATGGGGTGGGGTCCTGGACTGAATAAAAAGGAGACCATGAGCTGGGTGCCAGCGTTTATC
Source organism: Alexandromys fortis (assembly GCF_014885135.2). Taxonomy (NCBI): domain Eukaryota; kingdom Metazoa; phylum Chordata; class Mammalia; order Rodentia; family Cricetidae; genus Alexandromys; species Alexandromys fortis. The sequence goes on along the minus strand of NW_026067901.1, from coordinate 13,066,897 downwards.
CATCTCTCTCTGCTTCCGGTGCAGACCAGGGACCTCAAGCACCTGCTGCCACGATGAACTCTATCCTTGAATCTTGAGCCAAAACAAACCAGTCCTTCCCTACGTTGCTTTTGTTAGGTACTCCATCACAGCAACTCAAAAAGTACCTAATGCAAGGCTCTAACCCAACTGGGATGTAAGCCCCTATCAGGCTTGCCCCTTCCTCTCTGAACGTCAGAGTTCTCATGTGAAAAGAGCAGCCTCTTCTAAGAAGCAGAGGCTCAGTTCTCCTTGGCCATCCACACAGCAGGGAAATGCTTCATTTGTTCCCGACATGTTTACTGGGCTCGTGCTCTGTCTGTGTCCCCAAGTTAGGTACCAACATAAGGACTGGGAAATGCCCTCCTGGCTCTTGACTGCCAAAGGGACAGCCACACAGCTCATTACAATGCCACAGCCGTGCCAATCGTCTAGGGCAGAGGGGACAGGGCTGTAGGACTAGGTATGGAGGATGGGTTCCAGGCAACAGCAGGGAGCAGAGACTCAAAGGAGAACTTGCAGTGCACGACGGGCAAATGCGTAGGAACAGCTTCCCATGCAGCCTTCCCATGCAGCACACACAGACGTCCAGAACCTCAAAACACTAGTGTCTAAGAACGGGAGAGTGGAACGGTAGATGAGAGAGGACTGAAGGGTGGGGGAGGTGCCGGTCATTGGGCGAGCTAACAGGCACAGCGGGATGTGGGGAGGCTCTGGGGTCAGACTAGGCAGCGGTCAGCCAGCTGTGCCACTTCCTCCCTGGGTGCCCCTGAACAAGACTCCTAATATTCCTGCTTACCGAAGGCGGTACTGTGTCAGGGTTGAACCGACAGGACATGCACAGAGCACCTGGCATGTGGGGAGTTCCCAGGCCAGGCCAGGTGCTGGGCTTACTGCTCTTAAGAGAATGACCCTGCAGGCTGTCCAGGGGTGAGTAGAGACAGAGTGATGATGCCCTCAGGTCAAGAACAAGAGAGGTAAGTGTGTGCAGAGGGGAGTGTGACGGGGCACCCTGGAGCTGCAGAGGTCACAGGGCTGAGGAGCTTGCAACAGATGGTCCCCCGGACCCTCCCCAATCCAGACATTCTGTGCCAAGTGACAGCTGCCTGTGACAGGCGGGCACACAGTAGGTGCTCAAATACACGTATACTGAGTCCATTAATAAGGGTACTCTGATTAGCTACAAATCATTCTCTGAACACCTTTTGGAAGAAACCACTAAAAGCCACGTTTTCATTCATCCCCACCTCAGAAGACACCCCCAGGTGGCTGTACCTGCCTGACAAGAGAATTCCACTCAAGGTGCGCTGTGTTAGACCCCACAGCTGAGAAGGCCAGGTGCTAAACAGGCCCTGCTTCAAAAAAGAATGAAAATCCACTTCCTGTCCTCACCAAGACTCCAGGGCGTGGCCTACCAAGGGACCTTGAGTGCCAGGCTTTACACTGTCCCTGCTACTCTGTGGCCTTCCCAAGGTGTACTTCCACTTTGGGGCATTAATACAAGGCTGTCACCCCTGCATCTCCATCCCCCCCCCAAAAAAAAAACTAAGTCAAGCCTACACTGGGAGGGTGGTTGGGGTGAGGGGACACTGACAACAGGGAATGAAGTCATTCTTTGCATGAAGAAGGGAGGGGTCTTTTTACAGAGAAAATGACAAGCCCAAGATTATAGTGGAGGGGGGCTCCTCTACATGGGTACAGGCAAATGTATCAGAAACGCATTACCTCGTGCCCAAGACGACCCCACCCACACCTACAGTCCCTTGCCCTTTCAAACAATGAGACACCCCCACCCCAGCCAGCAGATGAATGATTCCTTAGACTAGAATCGGAGAGGCTTCAGCAAGCCCTGATTCCTGTGCCAAGTAGGTGGGGTCAAGGGGCAGAGGCCCAACAGGTCCCTGGTAGAGCTAATGGACAAGAGGGCCTTTGGGTGCAGAAAGACAAAGGCTACAGCAAACAGGAGACACGGCCCTCCATGTGGGCTGGGAATGCGATCAGGGCACACTGCCTTATGCGCTGGACTAAAGACCTTCCGAAATCTCACGCCCACACTCCCCGCAGCAGCAGTGGGCCCCCCAGGTCTTCCTGGAGAAGACAGAGGAGTAGCAGAAACCCGAAGAGGAAGGAGGAACTGGGATAGACATCCTGACGGTCAGAGGGAGACAGAGACGGAAAGACATAGGGCTCGGGGTTCTGTGGTAACGAAATGAGACTGAGACTTGGAGTCCCAAGAAATAGAGCGCAGAGCCGTGGGAACGCACGGAGGACAGGCAGCACAGGGGACGCGCGGAGGTGGACACGCGCGGACATTCGCGCGCGCTCCCGGCACTGTCACTCACCCAGGCCGCAGACCTCGCGGCGCAGGTTGAGGCGACCGCGCTCCTCCGCTATGGCGCGCAGCATGTGCTGCAACGAGCGCTCCTCCGCTTCGGCGGCGCCGTCCGCGGGCTCCCGGGAGGCGGCCGGCCCAGCCCGGAGCCCCGCGGGCGCGGACGCCGAGGCACAGGCCCGGCCCGGCGGCCGCGCGGAGGCCATGCCGGGCCCCGGCTCATCGCCCGCGCCGCGCCCGCGGGGGCCCCTGGCACGCCCCGCCGCCCGCGCCCCGCCGCCGCCCGCCGCGAGCACCAGTGAAGCCACAATCCGCTTTTATGCGCGTCGCCGTCACCACCACCGCAGCCGCCGACCTCGGAGCACAGCCCAGCACTGCGAGGCTCCGCTCCGCCGCCACCCGCGCGCGCGCCCGCCGCCGCCCAGGCCACGCCCCTGATACGGGCACGCCCCCCTACCCCGCCTCCGACACGCCCCGTCTTCTCAAAACCCCGCCCCAATCTCCGGCTAAGGCGGTGAGTTGTCCCTGGTCCTGCCCCCTCTCCTAGCCCCGCCTACTTCCTTGCGGCCAGCTTCTGCCAACTTCGAACGCCCACCGCGGCCTCGCTACTACCTGTCGCGTCGTGTCTACCCGACACCATTCTCATACCTTTCTTGGCCTCCAGACCTTCCCAGCTGCCCGTGTTCCCCCACCCTGAGCCCACCTTCTCCCGGCTCCGACCTCCCTCCAGCAGAGTCACGCCTCTGAGCCTCCCCCTCTACACCACACTGATTTTGCGCTTTGTCACCGCCCTATGCATCCCTTCTGTCTCCACCACACCAGCTTTGCTCGTTTCTTTCCGAACCTTCCACCGAGGTTCTGCTGGAAACTTGCTTCCCAGAACACAGCGAGAAGTAGCCACCTCCAAAAGGTGGTCGGTCTCCTGGGGGCCACGGTGTGGGATAGGAGGCCTCAGTTCCCACGCTGTGGGGAGGAGGGGGAGCTGGGGAGTTGTTCTCTGTCTTCTTAGCGCCTGTGTTGAGAAGGTACGTGGAGGCCAGAGGTGGATGAGGTCAGCTGACACGTGATTCTGATGAAGGCCAAGGTCCAGCTGGGCATCCATTCCTAAGCTGAGAGAGGAGGATCCAGGGAAGCAGCGGCCAGAGGCCGTCTTCTGACCTCACCCTGTGGTCCTTTCCCAGTACTGGGGTAAGTGGCTGTGTCTCCAGTGTCAGCTCCTGCAGTTACACAAAGCGTTAAGCTCTGCCCCGACTCTCCACCCCACCTGGAGTGCCCTTCTCCCCAATCTCCTGCTTTCTTCTTTCCTTTGGGTCCCAGTGTCCTCAAGTACATTCACTGAAAACCCCACTTTGCCAGGTTCTCCTGTTCTTCTCCACATAGATGCACGCTTACCCCTCCCGCCATCTCATTGCCTAGCTGCAGGAGGCTTTGAGGCCTCACCAGGAACCAAATCACCCAGCACCGTTACTTTCTTGAGCTTGGCAGGCATCAGATGGTGAGAATGCAGCAAGCACCTGCTGTTTAAGCCGTGGTATTTTACCACGGCAACACTACGTGTTCTGCAAGCCTGTCTTCTGACAGCTGTATTTCCAGTGCCCAATAAACTCAGGCTACGCCACGGAGAACGGAGGAGAGAGTTCTGCCAAGGAAGAATGCCATGGGAGGTATGGCAGTAAAGTGGGTTGGGACCATGAGGTATGGAGAGACCACTCCAGAGTAGGACATGGGCAGTTACGACACACTGTTCAATCCTTGCCTGGAGATTTGTGTCTTCGTTCCCTAACACCCTCAGGGCAGGACCTGAGTCTGACTCTTTCCAAGGTCCCAGAATGACGTGTGTGTGTGGGGGGGAAACACACACAGACGACGCGGGGATACAACTAGGTAGAAGGGTGTGCATGGAGGAAATTAATGGCTTTTTTCTTCTCTCCCCTGGGCCTGTGACTGCCCCCCCCCATCTGCTAATGAGGACACAGCATGAATGTTGAGGTAACCAACTGTGAGTCTGGAGAGCTAAGATTTGGCTGTTAGAGTGAAGGGAAGGGTATGGCCATCAGCTAGCGTGTGCGAGGTCTCCAAAGCTGGCAGCTACACTTACTTCCGCGGAAGCCATGTCTTTGCACCCCCACTGCCAGGCCAGGCTCTTGCCTGAAATCCTTGCTGCTTCAACACCATAATCACCTTCAAGGCTCACCTTCCCTGGGAAGCCTGCTGGGGAGTTTGGCCAAAGCACTGTGTCCTTAGCCACTTCGCAATCCCTCTCCCTTGACCCCGCACAGTTGCCTCCAAAGGGCCAGCATCAAATCAATTCATTCCAGTTTCCCTGGCGTCCATTCCAGGACAGGTGCCAGAATGCATTTGTTGAATAAATACATGAACATTACTGGGGTTTTCTCATCAGTAATCTTCGTTGTCCACGTGGGGACTCCTCTGAGCAGCAGGTATAGGATATCTTGCACTGGATGGGTGAGTCACAGTTTCCCGGCTCCAAGACACTGTTTCTTGTTCTGGGTGCTAACCAGTTGGCCCATACTAAATAAAACGAGTTGAATATGAGTGTGGTCAGTGCATGTTTCTAAGGTGGGAAAGCAACCTGGCTTGCTGGTGCACACCTGTAATCCTAGCACTCAAGATATGAGGGCTGTGGGTCAGTGAGATAACTCAGCTCATGTGCCTGCCACCAAGCTGGCCGTCTGAGTGAGTTCGGTGTGCAGGACCCACATGATGGGTGGAGAGAACCAGCTCTGACTAGTTTTCCTCTGACCTCCACATGGGTGTTGTGGTGTACATACCCACACATGCGAATATATACAAAACAAAAGGAGTGGTGGACTATCAGCCTGGGTCAGTAAGACGTAAAAAAAACCTGATAGTCAGAAAGACTTAATGATAAATTCCTTATTAGTCCAATGGGGCTCAGCTGGATTCCTAACCTATAATACATAATATAATATATAACACAATATAATACTCATAACTATGATAGTCTAGAACCATAAAATAGTAAATGTGTCTTAGTTGCATTCAATACTAATTTGTTGGGGGGAAAAAAACAGCAGTCAATGTTCAGAGTAGGCAGATTATAACCAGCCCACCAAGGAACAAGTTCAAGGGTTCTTCTGTTCTCCCCTGAAAATCTGCTAAAGGCAGATTTTTCTTTTGCTAGGTGGCAGTGCACACTTCCAGTTCTTGGCCAGACGTTCTCATGACCCAGGATTCTCCTACTTGCTCAGGACCTGTTCCTTGGCTTTGAACTCCTGATCCTCCTGCCTCTGTCTCCCAGTGCTGAGATCTCAGGAGTACATCACCACTAGACGGGGCTCCCCAACTTCTGTTTCACGTGGGCAGTTAAATGCAGCCATCCCCAGGTCTAGACTGCAAGGGTCGCTGTGGTAGAACATTATTTTAACGAGGCAATGTTGTATTAAATTTGGTTATGCTACAGAATATCACTTTAACTGCGTAAAGGTGTGTTACTTTTGTTTATGCTGCATTTGTTTAATGATGTAAAGATGTGCTGCATCTGTTTCACCTTGCCTGCTAAGGCACCTGATTGGTCTAATAAAGAGCTGAATGGCCAGTAGCTAGGCAGAGAAAGGATCGGCGGGGTTAGCAGGCAAAGAGAATAAATGGGAGAAGAAATATAGTCTCAGAAAGGAGAAAGGAAGAAATAAGAGAGGAGGAGGAGGGAAGGAGGAGGATGCCACCGTGGAGAGAAGCAGTGAAAATAAGAAAGGGAATTGTGCAGAAGTGAGAAGGGTAAAAGGAGATGAAGGGAAACAAGTTAATTTAAGTTACAAGAGCTAGCTAGAAATGAGCCTCAGCCAGGCCGAGCATTCAAAACTAAAAAGTCTCTGTGTCATGATTAGGGAGCTGGTTGGTGGCCCAAAGAAAAGGTCTAGTACAGGCCCCTCCCTTTGTCAGTGCTGCAAGCGAAACAGCTGCCTGTACAGTCTAAGGTCATGAGACAAAGAATATTCTCTTTGTGTGTGTGTAGTGTTCGTATGCATGTGTGTGCATGCTTGTGTGTGTGCACTCATGTGTGTATGTATGACTATTTAGCAGGCAGTGTTTGTATGCATGTGTGTGCATGCTCATGTGTGTGCACACATGTGTGTATGTATGACTATGTAGCAGACAGTGTTTGAATGCATGTGTGTGAATGCTCATGTGTGTGCACTCATGTGTGTATGTACGACTATGTAGCAGATAGAGTATTTGTATACATGTGTGCACATGCTCATGTGTGTGTGCACACATGTGTGTATGTATGACTATGTAGCAGACAGTGTTTGAATGCATGTGTGTGCATGCTTGAGTGTGTGCACTCATGTGTGTATGTATGACTATGTAGCAGATAGAGGCTGATTTCAGGTATCTTATTGCTCTCCACCTTATTTTTTTTGAAAAAATAGGTGACCCTAGAGCTCACTAATTATGCTAAACCATCTGGCCAGCCAGTCCCAGGGACATCTGCTCAGTGCCAGGACTGAAGGCATGTGCCATGTGTCCAGTTTTAAAAATATATGGATTGTTATTATTTTATGTGTATATTTTGTCTGCATGTATATCTGTGTACCACATGTGTGCCTGGTGCATGTGGAGGGCCAGAAGAAGTTGTTAGAGCCATGGGAATTGAAGTTACAATGATGAACTGCCATGTGGATGCTGGAAATTAAACCTGGGTCCTCTGGAAGAGCAACCAGGACTCTTAACCACTGAGCCATCTCTCCAGCCCCTAAGTTTAGCTTTTTATATGTGTGCTGGGATCTGAACTCAGGTCCTCATGCTTGTATTGCAAGCATTTGCTGAGCTATTTCCCCAGTCTCCAAGGAATATTGTCCAGTGTTATCTAGAATTCTCTCATTGGCACTCTATTCTTTTAATAGCTCCTACTGAAACTGCCCTGGAGGGGACAAGCTTACAATTATAATTAGATACCCATGCCTTGGTAAGAAGGAAGGATTCACAGATTTTAAAAGCAACACCTTATAGACTTGAGATCAGGGAGATTTGGGATAACATTATTTTTGTACTAAGCATTTGAGCCCAGGGGCTCAAACATGCTGGCAAGTGCTCTTCCACTGAGCTCATTTTCCTCAGCCATTTTGGATGTTTTATTTTGAAACTGGATCTTGCTAATATACCCTAAATGAGCATGGAATGTTCTTGCCTACTCTAGGATTACAGACACAGACAGATGCACATAAATAAAATGTTTTTGTTTGTTTGTTTGGTTTTTGCTTTTTTGTTTTTCGAGACAGGGTTTCTGTGTAACAGCCCGAGTTGTTGCTGTCCTGGAACTCACTCTGTAGACCAGGCTGGCCTCAAACTCACAGAGTTCCACCTGCCTCCATTTCCCAAGTGCTGGGGTTAAAGGTGTGCACCACCACCCCCGGCTGGAGGGACTTTTTCAAAGCCCAAATCTGCATCCTTCCTATTCTGAAGGTGGGACCAGATACCCTGGGCCCCCTGCCTCTCCCTACTGTTATTTTAACATCTCTACTTGTTTCCATCCTTCCAGCCATGAACGCTTTTTTTTTTTTTTTTTTTTTTTTTGGTTTTTTGAGACAGGGTTTCTCTGTAGCTTTGGTGCCTGTCCTGGAACTAGCTCTTGTAGACCAGGCTGGTCTCGAACTCACAGAGATCCGCCTGCCTCTGCCTCCCGAGTGCTGGGATTAAAGGCATGCGCCACCACTGCCCGACTCAGCCATGAACTCTTAGTGTTATTTCCTCTGTCTGGAACGTTTCTTCCCATCAAGTTCAGAGATCATTTTCTCCAGGGAAGTGCTGAGAGTCTGTGACCCAGCTCCAGGTGTGGTTCTCCTTGATCCCTAAAAGCCTATTCCTGCCCAGAACCCTTGTGTCCTTCTAAGCCACTACAGCGCTATATTGGAGAAAGAAGTGAACTAGTGTGGGGGGGGGGGTGGCAGGGGGGCGGGTAGTTCTTGGGTGTGATGCTGGACCCTCGAGGAAGAACACAGCTGTTTGCCTTCAGGAGCTGACACACAGTAGGCCCTCTATAAATGCATGTGAACCCGTGAAAAGTAAGTGAACAGGAGAAGGATTGTAGAGGGCATGGCGGTCCTTGTACCCACAGAAACTAGGGAAACCAGGAATGTTAGATATGAAGGCTTGTCTGTTTTCCACCCAGAAGGCTGGGGGTGGATGTAGTTAATGGCCTGGTGATCTGTGCTATCTGTAGGGTCAGGCCACACTTGAATCCCCCAGACTGTTATGTTTATCTCGGACCCTTCCTCCCTGGACCTTTATTGTGAGTATTGTTTCTCAGTCAATAGAACCCATCCCTGGGGAGATGTCAAACACGTCACATGTACTTTGTAGTTTGGTGACTGTGGTGGTTTGAAAGAAAATGGCCTCCCAAGGGAGGGGCACTAATGGGAGGTGTGGCCTTGTTGGAGTAGGTGTGGCCTTGTTGGAGGAAGTGTATCACTGTAGAGGTGGGCTTTGAGGTCTCATATATGCCATATCTAGTGAGCCGGTCTACTTCCTATTGCTTACGCATCACCGTGTAGTAGGTACCTACCTATCCAGTACCTTGTCTACCTACCGCAACACCATGTCCTGCCATGATGATGAGGGACTGAATCTCTGAACTGTAAGCAAGGCACCACAAGTAAATATTTTTGTTTTAAGGTCCTCTCTTACCTGCTATCTTTTCACAACAATAGAAACCATGAGACAGTGACCTCTTGATGACTGAGGCCACACCAGATCCTCCCCTAGGCCCTTAAGCTATAGAACCTGTCCTTCTAGAAGAGGTCATGCACACTTTACAAAGGATTTGATGGCATCACACCTTCAGCTTTATTGAAATAATTGTTACCAGGAAACATGCTTCCAAAATTGCCCTGTCCACAAACATGCTTATAGTAAACAGCTCGGGGTCAGACTTTAGAAGTTTGAAACAACACCAGCTAATTACTTTGTGTTGAACCAGATTTCCTTCTTGTCGCATGCAAATTGTTACCCTGCTGGCTGTGGTGTTTACAGGGATCCTCCCCTCCCCACACACACTGGGTGAGGCTAAAGCCACTGTCCCAAGATTGTGAAACCCCCTGCTGGCTGTAGGGGTGGCTGCTGGTCAGTGACAGTCAAGGAGGTCACAAGAGGGACAGATCAGCAGTGATATGTTGTTCTAGGGGGGGGATGAGAGGCACCCTCATGTCCAAGGCCCCTCCCTGGCTGCTGTGGACCACAGCTGGAGCCGGCAGAACAGGAGTCGGAAAAGGCACTTTCTGTGTAAGAAGCTATAGTAGGCTTTAGCTAAAGAGACCTTAGCCTCCTCAACTTTCTCTGAGGAGCCCCCAGGTCATAGCTAGAGGGGCCAGCCTGAGGGTCGTGAAGCCATGGTCAGGGGCAGTAGAAGAAGACGGCTGTAGATCAAGAACAGCAGAAAGAACAGGGGCTTGGGTTCAAGTCTTATCCCCGCCCATCGTGCACAGTGACTGCCAGCCCCTTCCCTGCCACAGACCTCAGTTTCCCCATGAGTCAAGAAGGAAGTGCACGTTAATGGAGTGTTTCTTCCTTCTAGGTTCTGACAACCAGGAAGAACAGGGAAGTATCCTCCCCAGTTCTGCTGGTACCACCCCCCTCCCTACAAGAGGGAGCACAACCCAGCCTCAGAGCCTCAGCGTCCTCCATTGCAAGCTGGATTGGAACTGGCAGCTCACATGGGACTCACATGGCCCTAGGCAGGCTCCATGGGCGGACATCTGGCAGCCCTTGCACACCTAGACTCTGTGTGGTCTCTGTATTCAGAAAAATAATGGTTTTGTTGGGTCCTCCTCCACCCGCAGCCTGTCTTCTCCCGGCAGGTCCTTGAGGGCTGGATGTTGGTGAGACTGAGAGGTGTCACCCCCATCCCACCATGCAACTGCAGACCCAGACTTCACATGCTCCCGACTGTTCTTATCCTAAGAAAAAGAACACATGCCTATGGAGAGACCAGAGGGATGGGTGCTGAGTGGGACCAGCAAGTGGACAGAGCTCTGGGTGATTGGAGGCCCTGGTCCTTCGTGGCTTCCAGTTGTGTTGGTGGCCTCATTGTTCCCGAAGAACGGCCGAAGATTGCTCTCTGGCCAGTACCAGGCATTCCCAAGGCCTGACCAGACCGGATCCATCTGCCAAGTTCACCCTGGGCTTGGGCAGCAGAGACGGGACCTGATTTCACAAGTTGGATTCTACCGGGTCAGTGACTCACCCCCTGCTGCGAGGAGGAACTGGAGGCTAATTAAATTCAGGGTTTGAACCCAGCCCTCTTCCTCTTCCCCTCAAATGCAGTCAAACCTGAAGAGCCCTGAGTGGATGCAGAGGAAGGCTGGCGAGGCTGCAGCCCTGCCTTCCTGGGATTCCAGAAGGAGGCCAACCATTGGGAACCTCTCTTCTCAACTCTACCATCAACACCAAAACCTTGTGCAGGACTGTCTTCCAGGCCCGCTGCCACCTCCAGGAGTTCTGCTGTGCCTGGGCAAAAAAAAAATAAAATAAAAATAAAAAAAAAAAATAAAAAAATATACAACTGGGCTCCTCACAGATGGAGGGGGCAGGGAAGGTCATGGGTCCCTCACCAAAGTGTCTAACCCCTCCCAACCATCTGTAGTTCCTAATTCTTCCCTAATTGCACAGGACTCGGGATCTTGGGGGAGTTGGGGGAGGGGCTAGAGGATATAGGTGGGAGGGGACCCCATTAATTCAGCTGTGGGAAAGTCATCGTTCCTGCTGCGCACACTGTCATGTGCAGCCTTTCGCCAAGAAGCACCCACAGTTGTGCCAACACTGTCACCTCTGGGTTGTGAGTAAGCCCAGTAAACTCATTGGTGCTCCATAGTGAACTTTGGTGGAATTGTTGGGACCTGAGGAGGAGGGGTAGGTGCTGGCCACATCTCCCCCTGGCAAGGAATTTTAGCAACAGGACTGCTTTGATGACTCGAAAGGGTCCCAGGCCAGGGAGTGGTCATCCAGAGACCTGTGACTGCCAAGCTTCCCTCTCCAGCCCCGCCTCCGTGCTGCCCCTTCTTCCACTTGAGGCAGCACCCTGCACCACACTCACCCAGGTTGGATCCACCAGAGGAAGAATTGAAGAGGCTCCTGTGTGGTAAGAGGCTGTCAACGCATCTGAATCTTGGACCCAATCACTAGGGCACCCTCTGGGCAGGGTCTTCCTCACAGAGAAAGAGATGGCAGCCTCAGGGTGCTGAGGCTGAGTAGGCACAGCCTCTGCGTGGGAGGACAGGTGAAGCCCATACCACAAAGCCCAGGGTTCAACCCCAGGCATGGTGGTTCATGCCAGTCATCCGAGCACCCGGAAGGCAGGGACAGGAGAGATAATTCAGCTGTTAAGGGTTCTTGCTCTTTGATTGTGAAGACCAGTTTGGGTCCCACAACCACACGCTAAGCTAACTCAAAGGAATAGGCAGAGATATATATGTGGAGGACATCAGATACCCTCTTCTGGCCTTCATGCGAGCACACATTCACAAATGCACACATACACACACACATGCATACACTAAACAGGAAATGTAGCATCGAGACTATAGAAAGAAACTCCTACAGACAGAAAGTAGGGAGACAAGCCATTGTCGAACTGGAGTGCAGCTCAGCGGTAGAGCACATGCCGTGTGTGAGACTCGGTTCCATCCTCAGCACCACGAAGAAAGCAGTCTTTTAGTAGCAGATTAGAATAAACTGGGCCCCAAGGCAATAAATTAGAAGCCTGCAAGAAGAGACTAGGCGTCCTTTAGCAGGGAGGGAGCTGTGTAGCATGGCTACACCCACTTCAAAGCGTTCAGAAGTCACACAGCATGACAAGTGTGGGTCAGTGTGTCGTGAGATTTTGAGGACTGAGACAAATACCCAAGGAAACAGTTTTAAAGGGATAAAGGTTTGTTTGGGCTCCTGGTTTCCAAGGTGATGGCCCGCCACTCGCTGCTTTGTTGCTTTGGGTCTAAGGCAGAATGTCAGGTGGTGGCCATGCATGGCAGAGGCAGCTCACCTCACAGCAACCAGGATTCAAAGAGCAAACAGAAGGGGCTGGGGACAAAATGTCCATAGGGGAACACCCACAAGGGCCTGCACTCCTCAGCAAGGTCCTACCTTCTAAGGTCACTTTTTTTTTTTTCTCGCAGTAGCCTGTCAAATACTGACCCCGTCAATGGGTCCACCTATGGGAGGGATCAGAGCCCTTCCAATCCAGGCACCACCTCCCCATCTGTAGACACTGCCGCACTGGGAGCCAAGCCTTCAAAACACAGCTTCCCAACCATAGTGAGGGAACACAGGGTCACAGGGTGGGACTGGGGTTCTCAGCACAGCAGCTGGGATGTAAGTGCCCAGGCACTTGGAGAATAACTCAGGGTTTTTGTTTTCATTATTGTTTCTGTTGTTGTTTTGTTTGTTTTTGAGACAGGTAGCCCTGGCTGGCCTGGAACTCACTATGTAGACTAGCTTGGCCTCCCCAGTGCTAGGATTAGAGGGGTGCACCTTTAATAAAAGTCTGGCTTATGCCTCAGTTTCTTAAAAAGTGAAACTCATGTCTGCCCCGCGACCCAGCCATTCTGCTCGCAGGTGCACAGAGACGATTGAAATGTGCGCGGCAGTGTCACTAGTAACACCTCAAGGAGAAACGCGTCCATTCGTGGGCAGGCAAATGGGCCAACCGACTGCAGCTTTGTCACCTGGCAGTGCTGCCCTACTCAGGCACAAGAAGGAACAAACTGTTAATGCCGTGTAACAAAATGAATGAATCGCCAAACGATTTTGCTGAGTGTAAGAAGCCAGGCTCAGGCCGAAGGAGAGCTTGCTGTGTGGTTCTATTTACATGTAATTATGGAAAGTGCAACCTCGGGGCTGGAGAGATGGCTCAGTGGTTAAGAGCACTGGCTGCTCTTCCAGAGGTCCTAAGTTCAAGTCCCAGCAACCACATGATAGCTCACACCTATCTGTAATGAGATCTGGTGCCCTCTTCTGGCCCGCAGACAAACATGCAGGCACGACACTGTATTTATAATAAAAAAAATCATGAATCAGAATAAACCTTTCATGAAAGAAAGAAAGAAAGAAAGAAAGAAAGAAAGAAAGAAAGAAAGAAAGAAAAGAGAAACCTCAATCTAACCTGTATCCTCAGAAGCAGACCTGAAACTGTCAGGGTGGAGATGAGCTGGGATGAAGAACGGGGAGAGGATGAGGGATGAAAGTTATGGTTTATGCCTGTAATCCCAGCACTCAGGCTCTGAGGCAGGAGGATTGCCATGAGTTTGAGGCCAGCTAGCAGATAAACTCAGACAGACAGACAGACAGACAGACACACACACACGAGTTGTGAGCTACCTGGCATGGTGCTGGAAACCAAACTCAGGTCTTCTGCAAGAGCAGCCTATGCTCGTAACCACTGAACCATCCCTGCCAGGGCTTCAGCTTACTCTTAAAACTGTGCTTTTGATTTTTCTCAGGGAGGAAAGACTGGCTCGCAACACTCTTTCTAACAGCATAGAGGCCAGTGGCTGAGAAAAGGTCCACCCAGTTCTTTGGGACCCGGGTTCATGATGGCATCAGTTGCTCAGCTCTACATGGTGGCCTGGTTGTAGAGCAAGCAGACGAGATGGAAGAGGCAGAGGATTTTGGGCCAGGCTCTGAACTTGGGCTCTTATACTTGCAGCAAGGAAGCATTTTACCCACGAATCACTTCTCCGGCCCCAAATTAAACTCTCTCTAAGGTTGAGTTGGTATAAGGACACCTGGGTCAAAGTCATATATATGTTCAGGGGTCGGGGAGATGGTTTAGCTGGTGATGGCATTTGTCAAGCAAACTCTGAGTTCAACCCTGAAACCCACATGGAGGTGGAAAAGGAGAACAGACTCCACAAACTTATCTTCTAACTTCTATATGTGTACCGTGATGTGGACATGCTTGCATACACACTCACAATTTAAAAACCTTTTAATTATATGTTAAACTGGTGTCATGGCACAAGCCTTTAATCCCAGAACTTCTGAAGTGGAGCAGTTATTGTAAGGTCATTCTTGACTACAAGGCCAACATTAGCTACATAAGACCTTGTATTAAAAAAAAAAAAACTAGAAAGCTCCCGGGCATAGTGGTGCACCCCTTTAATCCTGTGTGCATAAACAATGGATCTCTGAGTTTGAGGCCAACCTGGTCTATGTAGCAAATTCAAGGACAGTCAGGTCCGTGTAATGAGGACCCTGTCTCAAAACAAAAAAAAACCCCAGAAAACAAAGGATATGTTTGTGATAGTGGGTGTAAATTGTCAGCACTACAGAATCTAGAATAAGCTGGAAGTTGAGCCTCTTGGCATGGCTGTGGGGCACCATCTTGTGTTAACTGAAGGAGGAGAGCCCATTTTAATTGTGGGTTGTCGCTTTCTCTGGGAAAGGGATTCCGGGACATATAAAATGGAGACAGCGAGCGGAGCATAGCATGCATGTGTCCACTCCTGTCTCATACTGAGGATGCGGAAGTGATGTAGCCAGTTGCTTCAAGCTCCCACTGCCTTGATGTTCCCATCGTGACGGACTCGTACCTTGAGCTGTGAGCTCAAATAAGTCCTTCCTTAAGTTACGTTTGTCCGGGCATTTTAGCACAGCAGCAAGAAGGAAACTTAAGATAACGATAATTTTTCTATCGCAAAGCTTTCTTTTTCTAGTTCTGATAGAACTTGGGCCGATCACCCTGGTGCACACGGTCACCCCTCCGTGGCCGCAGAGCCCACGAGCGCCGCCAGAGGGCGCTTGACACCTGCGCTGGGTGCGGGCGACGCAGGGACACGCTGGTCAGGGAATTGCTGCCCACGGGCCTGCAGTTCCTAGAAAGCCTCCCGCACCTTGCACCCTGCTCTTCTCACCCCACCATAGCACAAGCAATTCCCTCAGCCAAGAACATTGACCTTCCTTGAGGCATCCTGACTCCAGGAAGTCTTCCAGGTCTTCCAGTCTTTCATTGCTGCACTGGCGTTCATTGCTATCTTCTGGGGAACAGTGGTCAAAGAGTCACAGGTTGGAAATAAGATTGTATCACTCACCAGCCTGGAATGGTCCTCAGGGGATACCTCTGAGGGCCAGAGTGTTTTACAGCACTCTGATCCCTCTTGGCGGAGCCTTGCCTGTCAACCTTCACCTCGTCATGTGCCCACCCCAGGCTGCCTTGACCAACAGTCCCAGAAAAGGAGCCCTCCAGGCCTGCTCTAACAGGACCTTGGTGTCAAACCTTGGCCTTGCTTATATTATTTTTCAGAGGGTCCTTCCTCCTACTGAGGCTCTGCCTGCTGGGATGGAACGTTCACTTGAGAAACAGGTTCTTGAGCAATAACAAGGCTCAGAAGTGTCTGAAAAGGAACACCTGCACGACTAGGTGGCTTCCTGTCGTCTCTAGAAGAACCCATCTCTCAAGTTTGGGTTTGAAGGTGCTATGGTTCTCAGTCGTAGGTCAGTGGTGGGCTTCCGCTCACACATGCGCAGTGAGGCTCAAGCCGAGCGTGAGATTGGATTCACAGGCCAGCTTCAGTTCTCCACGGCTGTGTGACGTAGGTAAATGGTAAAAACCTAGCTGTGCCAAAATTCCCAGGGCTTATGGCTCAGGTAAAGGTTAGATGTAGGCCCAAACTTTTCCCTTGGAACCACAAGCCATCACCACATGCCCAGGGAGACGGGAGAGGGAGGACAAAGTCGGCACGGACCTGGGATGGCCGTGGACTCTGAGAACTATGGGTAGTAATGGCCTAGGCTGTCCTTGCCTGTTCCTAGACGGACAACACCCGGGGGTACGAAGAGGGTCTGTCCTCTTATCCTAGAGAGGACCCTGCCCAGGAGTCAGAGTTCAGTCCCTTTCCCTAGGACATAGGTGAGCCAAATGACCACTGGTAACAGGGCTGGGCCTTGGGTTTGGCTTCTCACAGTCTTGGATCTAGACTGTGGCCCCTCTGCCCTGAGCCATGGCTGGTTCTCCCAGACTGCCCCATTCCTTGCCCAAATTTTGAAAGGTTTTGTCATCGTTTTTACACACGCACATACACACACACGCACACACCACATGCATGCACACACGCACACATGCGTGAGTATGTGCACTGGGCGCGGGTTCCCTTGGAGCTGCAGTCACTGGCGGTTGTGAGCCACCAGACTAGGGTACTGAGAACCAAACCTGGATCCTCTGCAAGAGCAGCACACTGTCTTAACCTGAGTCATCTTTCCAGCCCCCAAATTCTGACAGTGTGAGTGGCCCCAAATTCATGAGTTGAAGCCTCACCCCAGTGTGACTGTTATTGGGGAGGGGACCCCTGGGAAAATCACTAAGGTTAGAGGAGGTCAAAGGGCGGGTGCTCAGATCAGTGCCCTTGTGTGGTAGAGATGACTAGGAACCTTTTGTTTTGAATGTCCCCTCCTGTCCCAAGTGTCCCATACGTGGACAGGATGAGGAGGTGTGTGGCACACGCTTAGAATTCCAGCTGCTGGGAGAGCAGAAGAAGCAGAGTGGAAGCTTCAGGGCCAGCCTGGGCTACTTAGCAAGACCCTTGTCTTAGAATGAAAAGTAAGAGGGCTGGGGATGATGAAGCTGGGTGGTAGATTGCTTGCCTAGAAAGTGTGTAGTCCAGGGTCCCTGCCCAAGCAGCAGGATTGTGCGGAGTTGGAGTCTACTCTGGGCTACTTAGTGAATCCCACACTCGTCTGGGCTATAGAGACACCCACACCACAACCAAAGAAAGTAGAACTGGGTGTGGTGGAACATGCCTTCAGCACCCAGGAGGCAGAGTCAGGTAACCTCTGAAGTCAGGTCTAGTCTGGTCTATATATTGAGTTCAGGGTCAAGATTACACAGTGAGACCTTGTCTATATAAAAAGAAGAAGGAAGAGGAGGGGGAGGAGGAAGAGGAGAAGGAGAAGGAGGAGGAAAGGAGAAGAAGGAGGAGAAGAAAAGAAGAAGAAATAAAGAAAAGAAAAAGAAAAAAAAGGAAATTGGAAAGTTTGGAAATTAAGAAAAAAAAAAAAAAAGAAAAGAAAAGGGTTCTTGTAGCCCAGCCCCCCAGAGCTAAGCACTGCCATCTGCAGGTGTTTTATTTCTGAGTCAATTCCCTACTGGCTACTGTACCAAATGTTATATGACTAGTGGTTTAAAATAACACAACCTGATCCTCTCCCTTCTGCAGGTCAGAAGGCAGATCTGTTCAGTAGATGAAAGTTGGGCCTTGGTAGGGCTGGTTCGTTGAGGAGTTTCTGGGGGAAGATCCCTGTCTGAGGCATGTCTGTACCTCCAAAGTCCTTTCCACGCACTCTGGATTTGGGGGAGACATGCGGCTCTGAGGATGGGGGCTGCTTTTGCTCAGCTTTTCAGAAGTTTCTTTTCTCCGGTTGCAGCTTGTTTTCCTTGTGTTCTGGCCGTGGTCCTGCTTGGCTTGAGACTTTTTTTTTTTTTTTTTTTTTTTACCTAGTTCTGTGCCTCCAATGGCCTCCAGGCTGGACCCCCAGCCTGAATTCTTGTGGACGAAACATCATTGCTGTCTCCTGGGAACTCCACATGCAAGGCCTCACCCTATCCCTACTCACCCTTCCCCTATCACTAGGCATCCTCGACCCTACTCCCACCACCCAGTCTCCCCTGAGTTCCCCAATTCCATTTCTTCCCTAGCTTCCCCCCAGCTTCCTTGCTCTTTCTTTCCTGGGTTCTTTTGTACTCACATTTCTTGGGAGGTTCTCTGAAGAGTTTCCGGTCTGGGGTGAGTGAGATGGCTCAACAGGTGTCTGCTGCCAAACCGGATGACCTGAGTTCAATCCCTGGGGCCCATAGGTGAGGGGCGAGAACTGAGTCTCAGTGGTTGTCACCTCACCGTCACACTTGAGCTGTGGTGTGTGTGCACCCAGATATATACACCCATATATATATATACATACATACATATATATAAGCATAGTTAAAAAGCATGGCAAATAGAGTTCTGGGCTGCCCTACTTCTTTTGCTTTGCCTTCCCTCCTGGACCCTCCATTCAGCAGACCCCTGTTCTAGGTTCCCCACCGAGGGAGGAATATCATTCAAATAGTCCACTTTTTTGTTGTTGTTGTTGTTGCTGTTTTTGGTTTTTCGAGATAGGGTTTCTCTGTGTAACAGCCCTGTCTGTCCTGGAACACGATTTGTAGACCAGATTCTCCTCAAACTCACAGAGACCCGCTTGCCTCTGCCTCCCAAGTGCTGGTTTTAAAGGCGGCCATCACTGCCCAGCTCACAGTCCTAACGTTTTGTGATCACCCCGAGCAGTTTGGTGCCAGGACATGAGGCCTGAAGTGGATCCAGATGCCACCAGCCTCTCAGAGTTAACCTGAGTGACTCGCCAGTCTCTCTCCGAGGTGACAGGACACCAGATGTGCTGGTCCTGATGGACACGCACCCCATAAGAAGGCCCAGAGCTGAGAATGACCCGGAACTGAAGCAGGGGCCATTATGCTATCCACTCAGGTTGAGTTACACCACCCTCAGGGACCTTCCTGCCTTGCCACCAAGGTGGCAAGCCCAGATGATATCCCGGGGACTTATTCCTCCCCTGTTGTGGCTTTACACATATTTGTGTGATTATGTGATACATGACACCTCTGGTACAGTATCCTGAGGGCTGGCTCTCTATAGTAATTGCTAGGATAACAGCACACAGAAGGGCACTTCCTACATACAAGCACAGTGATACTTTTGTTTTCTTTCTTTTTTTTTTACGAAGCTAACATTATTTTTATTATTTTTAATGATAATCACATAAGAACAGCACTTAAAAATAAAAATAGTTATGACTCAAACTAAAAACAATGTCTAAACGTGCTGCCTGCCCCTGGTCAGTGTACACGAACGTGCTCTACCACGAAGCAGGCATGTAGACACAGGTGCTCCTTGCTTGCCTGTGAAAGTCTTAGTTAGCGCTTCTTCCAGGTGAACTTCCTTCTGGCACCCTCCTGGCCTGGCTTCTTCCGATCTCTGATCCACGGGTCAGGAGTAAGTAGTCCAGCTGATCTCATCCACTCTATCTCGTCCTCGGTGATGAAGCTGCAGAAAGCGCCGGCCACTGCCAAACGTACGGCTCCCGCATGCGCTGATCTCCCACACCCCCGGAGACGGTGCAGGTTGCATTGTGTTTCTCCAGCCGGTCCAGGAAGTGGAAAGGGAACACCAGCTGTTCTCTGTCCTGTGTGACGGGAAAGGGAAGCCGGTAATCAACTCCGTTCACAGGGATCTTCCCACTTCCGTGCCTGTGGCGCTCTTCCTCCCGCCTTCGCTGGCGCTGAAGGCCGTGCCTCGCTCGTCACGCTGCACGGCTCCATCACCTGCTTCTTTGATTGGACGGTTAGACTTTTGCGGACCGTCTGCATGAATTCTTCCTCGGCAGGACGATACGGCAATGTCAATAACTTTTCCAGCAGCTGAATGAAGTGCACATAATCTTGATCTGACAGTTTCCCCACTAACAGTTCTTCTAGTTCCTTCTTAATCAGCCATCTGTTACCTATCAGGTCTTTGGTCTCAGTTTTCTCTGAAAGTGGACTTCTGTGCGTTTCTAGCTGGAGGACCTTTCCACACACTTCATGCATTAATGAATAGTATGATTGGTCGACAGTGTAGAAGAGAAAATTAAATGGACGGCCATCTTTTCCCCACTGGATTGCTCTTTGCTTTGGAAAAATTTGTTCAGGATGCTTCATTATTGGCCTGGCTTGCTTCTCAAACAAACCACTTGGAAAAAGGTAAGCAATAGCTCTGTCAATATTCTCTTCGGTAAAAGTTTCCGGGTCTTCTCCCATCATGTTGGCTACGTGTCTCTTCCCTATGTTGAAGTCTTCAATCTGCTTTGTAATAAAATCCTCTGTCTATGATTCCTGTCTTGAGGCTTGGACATTCTTCTTTGTGGTTACAACTGTGGTAGGGATTAGCTTTAATAGCTATATCACGGTCGGTGTGGTGTAAAGTCAGAGGTGGTTCAGAATTAGTGCTCTTATGCAAGAAGCTTCAGAACTTGCCGCCTTCCACCATGTGAAGATTCAGTGAGGAAAGCATCGTCTAAAATACCCTCATTAGACATCCAATCTCCAGAAACCTTGATCGAGGACTTGCCAGGCCTCGGAACTTATTCTAACTTGTTCCAAGTGTATTTCAACAAATTTCTATGTTGCTTCACCCATCCTGTGTGGTCTCTATGAAATCTTCAGACTAAAAGAAAGTGGTTTTGTTTTCTAAACTTACTCTTTGAGGGACTGGAGAGATGGCTCGGGAGTTCAGAGAACCTGGGGCGAGTTTCCCGCACTCACATGGTTTATAGTCATTCATAACTCCAGTCCCAGGGGATCTGCTGGACTTTTTTTTACTTCCATGGGCACCAGATACACATGTGGTCTGCATACAAACATGCAGACAAAACACTTTAACACATAAACACACACACATACATATGTGTGTGTTTGAGACAGGGATCTCTCTATGTGGTTCTGGCTGTCCTGGAACTTGCTCTGTAGGCCAGCCTGGCCTCGAACTCAGGAGGCCTGCCTCTGCTTCCTGAGTGCTGGGATAAAAGGCGTGCACCACTACCACCCAACTCTACTTTTCATTTGTTTGTTTTAAGTTACTTGTATGTGTATGTGCTCATCAGTGCAGGTGCCCTCGGGGGCATCAGATCTTCTCTGGCTACAGTTACAGGCAGTTGTGAGCTGCCCCATGTGGGTGCTGGGAACTGAACTCCATTGCTCTGCAAGAAAGGAGTACCATCCTCTAACCACTGAGCAACCTCTCTAGCCCAACTCCTTCATCTGAATTAGGGTTGCTTGCATGAGTATGGGATTATAGGCATGCACCGTCCTGCCCCACACATTATAAATTCAGCAGACCTCAAAGGAGACATGATGGTCATTTTAAAATAAGGACATTGTGCAGGAAAGTGTGGGGACTTGCCCGAGGTCATTTATACATTCAGATGCCCCGTGCACAAGGGCCCTTGTAAACCAGTCTGAGAAGACTTTAAGAGTTATAAGGGTATAGATGTTTGGCTGAGGACAAGGACATGAACTGGAGCTGGCATGGTATTCTGACATCAGGAAGTAACTTCTCAGGGTTGCAACAGAAAGGATCAAGTCAGAGCTGCTGTCTTGCACCTGAGCTGAGTGGATGGCAAGAGGGTCTGGGAGAAACCAAGGGAATGAAGGGGCAAGAACAAAGTTCTAAGCCCTCCTGCTAAAGTCCTACTGGTTGGTTAGACAGCGTCTTCCCTCTGGGCCTCAGTTTCTCCACCAAACCACTATGGAGACAGTGGATCTAGAGATTCATGGAACCCCCTTGCAGACAGCCATGAAGTGACCCAGATGGACAGGGTGGGAGCAATAGTCAAAGCACACAGAGTTCTGGGGACTCCCCCCTCCCCCAACCATATTCTCTTTCCAGCTTGCCTAAGAACTTCTAAAACAGCCTTTGGGGATGGGAGTGCACAAAACCAAGCTGCAGCCTGGCACCAGATGCAGGCTCTCAAGAGTTTAAGGAGGTCACTGGGCACCAAATACAGGATTTCAAGAATCTGGGGAGGTCAACCAGGTACCAGATACAAGCTCTCAAGATTCTAGGGCGTTCACTGTGGCATTTAGCCCAGTGAGGCCAGGGTGAGGCTCGTCGTCAGTCAGATTGTCTCATGGGGTTTCTGCAAGCTGCTCCCTAGAGCCTGCATTCATGCTCTTTCCCCCCAAAACTATAACTGTTATTTATGTATATATCACTACAACCTTCAATTCTCTTTTTTTTTATCTCAAAGCAAATTTTAATTATTTTTTCAATCGAAGAATTTTTTTTAAATATTTATTTATTTATTTATTATGTATACCATATTCTGTCTGTATGTCTGAAGGCCAGAAGAGGGTGCTAGACCTCTTTACAGATGGTTGTGAGCCACCATGTGGTTGCTGGGAATTGAACTCCAGACCTTTGGAAGAG
This sequence comes from Alexandromys fortis, assembly GCF_014885135.2. Lineage (NCBI taxonomy): Eukaryota > Metazoa > Chordata > Mammalia > Rodentia > Cricetidae > Alexandromys > Alexandromys fortis. The sequence continues at coordinate 13,044,565 of NW_026067901.1, read as the reverse complement.
CAGGCAATGCTCTTAACCACTGAGCCAACTCTCCAGCCCTCGAAGAATTTTTTATACAATATATTTTGACCCTACTTTTCTCCTCCTCCAACTCCTCCTAGCTCCTCTCAACCTCCCCACCCACCCAATTCTGTACCCCCTCTCTCTTTAAAAAAACAAAACCCAGAAACATCCACAGAACTCCTACAAAAGCACAAACACAGAAGCTAAAATATACAAGCAAAAGACCAATAAGACAAAAAAACGCCCAAATGATGCAAAATGCCCTCAAAACCACCCCTGAGTTAAATTTATGTTAGCCAACGACTCCTGGGTGTGGGGCCTCCCCGGAAGTGTGCTTAATATACTCAGTGACACTCCACCAGAGAAAACTAGGTTTTCCCTTGCTCGGTGATATCAATTGCACTTAGCATTTTGGTTAGGGGTGAGACCCTGCGTCCAGTTCCCCCTCTCAGTGTGGAGCCACATCTGCCTTGGACCTGTGCTGGCCCTGTGCACGCGGCCATAGTGTCCGTGAGTTCATATGTCCATCAGTTGCATTCATTCTTCTGGCTCCGACCCACTAGGGTGGGCCCAGGATGTGGGGCCTGTGGGAACCTGGTGATGAGATTTAGTGGGAGATAGGAGGACAAGGGAGAGATCAGGAAAGGGTTTCCAGACCTCACAGATGACAGACAGACAGAGCCGCGTCTGCTGCAGACTTCATTCCAGTTGTTGACAAACCAGTTTTGCCCTACTGACCCAGAAAAGCTAAGCTTTCTGCTGTGCTGTAGTCAAGCCTGCTGGTCCCGCCCACATGCCCTCTGGATTGTCATGTAGGCTTCTCCAGGGCTCTGGTGAATCTGACATAGCTCAGCTCTCGGTGCCCAGCGTGGGATGGGGCAGCAGGCAGCCCAGCGACATGTTGCCTAAAGTCAGGTTGTCAATCAGTGAATCGACCTGTGGCTGTCACTCAGGAAGCTGCCTCCAGGGACTGCCCCCGGCATGAGAATCAGATCCTGACCCAGATGGACACTGTCAGGAACAAGAAATCGCTGACCTCTGACCTCCCTCCTGACTTCAGGTCCTCTCCTGAAGGTCTTGAACCCCACTCCCTGGATCTGTAATTACCCCAGTCCTCTCTCAGTTGGCAGATTCCAGTTCCACCCTCTGACTCCTCCAGCCAGACCTGGATCCTCTAGATATCCATTCCCTTGTTTTGACCCTACATCTAAGCATCAGTGGTGACCTGTTAGCGTAACCTTCAAAATACACTTACAAACTCTCCTCCCTTCTGCTCCAGGGTCAGTCTGTGCCAATGTCCTATGGGTCCTTCCAGGGTACCTTGTCTGGCATGACCTGAGATGAACTTGACACCCACAAAGAGCTATTTTCCCTTCTCAGCTATGTACACCGATTTGAAAGTCTATTTATAATTTTTTATGTGCATTCCATGTTTGCCCTACATGTATGTCTATGTGAGGGAGTCGGGGGTCATTGGGACTTGAGTGGCAGACAGTTGTGAGCTGCCATGTAGGTGCTGGGAATTGAACCCGGGTCCTCTGGACGGGCAGCCAGTGCTATAACTGCTGAGCCACCTCTCCAGCCCCTTTAAAAGCATATTCACTCATCTAGTATTAATAAGCTTACATACATATGGGGCTGGAGAGATGGCTCAGAGGTTAAGAGCATTGCCTGCTCTTCCAAAGGTCCTGAGTTCAATTCCCAGCAACCACATGGTGGCTCACAACCATCTATAATGAGGTCTGGTGCCCTCTTCTGGCCTTCAGGTATACACAGAGACAGAATAATAAATAAATAAATAAATAAATAAATAAATAAATAAATAAATATAAAAAAAATAAGCTTACATACCCCACAGGACATGGGGTCACTGTCACAAGCCCCTATCTCTACCCTTAGTGGGGTTTTGCTCTTGGATGTGACTCACCAGGAGCTGTGTGGGACAGTAATGCCCCCTCTAGGTGATGCTGACTCTCTTGCGGCAGACAACAGAACGTGGGTCCTTTGTAAGAGCTGTATGTGTTCTTAAGTGCTGAGCTGTCAGACAGATTATGAATATATTATGAAGGTTGAGCCCCAGGAGAGATGGGATTGTTTAGAGCCACTTGGAGATGCTCGGAGCAGGGGCAAGATGTGTGGCCATCAGAAGCCTGGGACTTTGGGTTTCTTCTTTTGGGTTGTAAGAAACAAACCATTATAGCCCATTTTTCCACATGAGGTACAGTGAGATCAGAGAAGCAGGAGGCACCGGACCCCTGTCTTCTGTTGCTGGCTCCGCACGTCTAGAAGCTCTGTAGTTATTCTAGGGTTCAAAGTCTCAGGCAATGGGCTCTGTAACTGAGCCCATGATAAGAAAAAGCGCAAATGTTGAGCCTCATCATATGCATTACGTAAGGCTTTGTGTGCTGAACCAATAGGATGGGGTCGCTGGGGAGGGGGCAATGCTAGACACTCCCTGAAGAACTTAGCCAGTGTGGAATCCAAGCGGGAAGGGAAACACATCAGGGATATAAGTACCAGTTCTACTCCAAAGGGACCCACCAGCTATTTTTGCCATTTCGATTTTCCTATTATGAGTCTCCAGTACACTTATTACAAAGTGAGGACTCCCGTTTCCCACAGTGTCTTTCTGCTTTCTTAGAAGGATGGAATCCCATAGCCTCCACGTCACCAGGGTCAGAGACTAACACTGAAAGCCTTGTCCACCATTGCCGGCAGTCTCCCTAGCCTGTAAAACCCACGAGGCAGGTTTGTCTGGCCTCTTGGGAAAGCAGTTCAGGGGCAAGAATTTCTACCCCACAATCTGCCAACGTTGAACTTGAAAGAGGCCTGCACAGGGCTGGGCTGTTCTTCACCTTTCTTGGCACTGAACTTCCTGATGCCCCCATACTGGCCCTGGAGGCCAGGGTTCAGGAAGCAGTTGACTGCGTTCTGGTACACAAACCCAGATCACGAGTTCAATGAAGTTCAGCCACTTTCAGCCAGGCTCTGGCTGAAAAGGGAAAATTGGACTGAACTTCTGATCCTCCTGTCTCCAACTCCTGCCAGATTTATATCAGGCTGCTAGGTAAGCATGCTGTCAGAAGTTCAAGGCCATCCTCCATTACACACAGAAGTTTTTCTGTATTTTCTGTAATTTGAGGCCAGCCTGCTACTTGAGACCTGGGATTTGTCAGAAAAAAAGAAAAGAAAAGAAAAAAGAAAAAGCCAGAGAGAGAGAGAGAGAGAGAGAGAGAGAGAGAGAGAGAGAGAGAGAGAGAGAGAGAAGGGCTTTACTCTTCTCAGTTTCCATCAGGGTGGAANAGAGAGAGAGAAAGCAGGAGGCAGGGGAGACAGAGACAGGGGGATCTCTATGAACTCAAGATCACACAGTGAAGCCGGGCAGTGGTGGCGCACATCTTTAATCCCAGCACTCGGGAGGCAGAGGCAGGAGGATCTCTGTGAGTTCGAGGCCAGCCTGGTCTACAAGAGCTAGTGCCAGGACAGGCTCCAAAGCTACAGAGAAACCCTGTCTCGAAAAACTAAACAAAAAAAAACAAAAAACAAAAACAAACAAACAAAAAAAAGATCACACAGTGAGTTCTAGGCTACATAGTGAAACTCTCTCAAATGAAAACCACAATAAACCAAGATATTATTAACTTGCAAAAAGCTTTTGAAATGTTTACATGGGGCCTTGGCCACCACAGGGACATGGTCACTATCAAGGCTGGTTCTTTGTCTTTTGCGATGTCTTCATTAGTCCCCCTTCCTTTGAAATCAGCACCAGTCACCCCCAAGGGAACTGGTTGACATCATTCTTCGTGAATCTCTCAGCCAAGTTCCAAAGCCAGCAGGCTTTAAAGTGGAGACCTGACTACAAACACAAGGAGATTTTGTTTTATTTATCTTGCTGAGCATGTTTGGGCCCTTGGGGATTATTATTTAAACATTTCCCCCTTAATCAGACAAAGGAGGAGATGAGAAGATGTTGTGTTTGTTTTTCTCATAGGAAACAGCAGGGCCTGGAGAAGTCATGGGATTGCAGGCCCGCTCTCTCTCACCAGCGGCTGCACCAGTGACATCAATCCCCAGGACCCCCAGGAAAAACCCAGGTGCACAAACAATCACAAAGTCAGAAAAGCCAGCCAGTAAAAACTCTTGCAGGAAACCCCGCAAGACTTTCTGGCTGCCTGGAATAAATTGTCTACCCAGCCAATCAGAGCCCAGGGGTGTCCGACCCCACCCCATTCACAGAGGGGAACCGATTCCTAGAGAGGGGACAGTTCAGAACAACCTCCAGCACCCCCTGTTTTTCGTATTGCTGGAAGTGAACCCAGAGTCTCACGCGCGCTAGACAAGTGCTCTGTCCCTGAGCCACGTGCCCGGCCCTTCCCCCACATTTTTACACTGAAAAATGTCAAGCCTGTAGGAATGCTCTGTGCAAACTCATTTCCATTTACAACTGTTGACAAGACGCACACTTCCTTCACCCTTCATCTGCTCTCTCTTCCTGTCTGACTCAGGACGCTTCACCCTCGCTCCCGCCCCAGCCCCGCCCCCCAGCCTGCATTGCCTTTTGCACAACCGCATCACCATTATAAAAATTGAACTTCTTTAAAAGAATAAAGAAAAATTATTTTTCCTAGGCTTGGTGATGTACACCTTTAATCTCAGCACTCTAGGGGCAGAAGCAGGTGGATCTCTCTGAGTTCCAGGTCAACCTGGTCCACATCACAAGTTCCAGGACAGCCAAAGTTACTTCGTGAGATCCTGTCTTAAACTTTTTTCTTTCTTTCTTTCTTTCTTTCTTTCTTTCTTTCTTTCTTTCTTTCTTTCTTTCTTTCTTTCTTTCTTTCGGATAAGAGGTATAAAGGTATATATATGTGTGTGTGTGTGTGTGTGTGTGTGTATGTGTGTGTGTGTGTGTGTGTGTGTGTGTGTGCCACAGTAGTCTCGTGGGAGACAATTCTCTCCTTTTACTGTTACCAGATTTGGGGACACAGACTGTACCCCAACAAGTCAGATTCAATCCTCTGTCAGTGATAAGGCATTTAAAGCTGCCCAATTAACATCAAAAGACAGAAAATGATATTTATTCTACATGACGGTGGTGGGTAGAGGGACAAAGAGATTCAGGGGTTCCAGGTTTATCTTAGGGGCCCTGATGAGAGGTTCAGGGCTATACAGCTAAGCAGTGTGGGTCAAGCTATGGCCCCACACACCACTGATCCAACACTGTCTCTTCTCTAGGGTAGGCTGACAAGTTATGAACGTCTGTCCTGGAGAGAAATGTCTCCTCTGGTCAGCCCAGGCTTTGAGTTTTCTCTCCTCCCAAAGTGAGATTCCTGACACAATTCTAGTGTCTTGGGATCCACTGTTCCTATAGTCCTACAGCCAAAGTGAAGGACCCCCGCCTCGATTTAGAATATCTGCATCCTCTCGGGTGGTGGTGGCGTGGTGGCGGTACACGCCTTTAGTCCCAGCACTCTGAGGCAGGCGGATCTCTGTGAGTTCAAGACCAGCCTGGTCTACAGAGGAAGTTCTAGTACAGTCAGGGCTATATAGAGAAACCCTGTCTCAAAAATAAATAAATAAATAAATAAATAAATAAATAAATAAATAAATAAATAAAATATAAATAAATAAAAAAATAAAAGCAATCAATCAGAAAGACCTGCATCCCTGGCAGATATAGATCCTGGAAATCAGACCCCGGGTTGTCAGACTTAGCAGCAAGCCCCTTTACCCCCTACTCAAGCCAACTCACTGGTCCAGAGATTTAATGTCTGTGCACTATTGCTATTTAATATGCATCACATGCTACTAGTTGCCCTTATTACAGAGATTATAACAGTGTGTGCTATGCGACACTCCATGTGTGCATCTGTGTGGCACCAGGGGCAGAACCCGGGTCTTGTGCCTGTTAGCCAAAGTGCTCTACCACTGAGCTGCAGTCCCAGCCCCTGGACCAGGAGACTCAGGCAACTCAGGCTGGCCTCGAACTTGAGATTCTCCTCACTTCTCCTAAGTGCTGGGACTACAGGCTCGTGCCGCTGTGCCTGGATAGGTTGCTTGATTTTAGATGAATAAGTTGGAAGTTTGTTAAATGTAAACTCTGTAGGAGCTACATGCCCTTAGTCCCCTTGAGCTGGCCTCAGTTCTCAGTCTCTGTTTGAATTTGTCTTTTCTCTCTCATGACGCTGACATTTGTAAAGCAGTATGGCTGGTTGTTCGGCAGACAGGCCTCAGTTTGTGTTTGTTTGATTCCTGCCAAGTAGACCCAGGTGAAACTTTGGGGGCAGGACACTGCATAGGTGCCTTTGGCTGCTCTAAGTCCAGGAAACACGTGCTGTCTGTCTGTTCAGGGATGCCTGGCCAGGTCACTGCATTAAGCTAGTATCTCTAGATCTCTGTACAGAATCAGTACTGACTCAAGGACTTGTATTTTATCAGATGGGCTAAATGTAAAATATTACCACCTCTGTTTATTTTGTGCTCAAAGTTCCTCAGATCGGGTGACGGGTGCCTCTTCAAGCCGGTCTAGACTGGCTCCTTTGACATGTGTTCACCATTCTTTAGCAGATTTCAAAAGTCCAGCTTCTCTTGCTTGCCCATCCTAGCCTGGAGTCAGCCCTTCTCCAGGGTCCAGGAGACCTTTGCCAGGAAGTAGATTTTTAGAATGTAAGCATTTTACCTTTGCTGGGATGTGGGAGGGTAGGAGTGGGAAAATAGCTAGGCTCTTTAAGTGGTCAGAAAAGGTAAAAACAAAACAAAATCAAAAATACCAACATTTTGATTATTTATTTGTGTGTGTATGTGTGTTGTAAGCATGTGCATGTGTGTTTTAGTGTGCATGTGTTTGTACATGTGTGTTTGTATGTACATGTGTGTTTGGGTGTATGTGTTTGCATGTGCATATATGTTTGTGCATACGTGTGTTCATGTGTGTTTGTGTGCTTGCATGTGCATGTGGGTTTAATTGTATGCTTGCATGTGCATGTGTGTTTAGGTCTGTTTGCATGTGCATGTATGTTTGTGCATGTGTGTGTTCATGTGTGCTTGTGTGCTTGCATGTGCATGTAGGTTTAGTTGTATGTTTGCATGTGCATGTGTGTTTGTGTGTGCATACGTGTTTAGGTCTGTTTGCATGTGCATGTATGTTTGTGTGTGCTTGTGTGTTTGCATATGTATGTGTGTTTCAGTATATGTGTTTGCATGTGCATGAATGTTTGTGTGTGCTTGTGTGTTTGCATGTGCAGGCCAGAGGTCAGCATCAGGTGTTTTCCTCTATATACTGTATTTTTTTGAGATAGTCTCTCACTGAAAGTCAGGCTCATCTTGAGAAGACTACGTAGTCAGAGAATCCCAGGGCTCCTTCTGTCTCTGCCTCCTTGGCACTGGAATTCTAGCTGTGCCACTGTGCCTGGTTTCTCACCTGGGTGCCGGTGATTTGAACTCCGGTCCTCATGCTTACAAGTCAAGCACTTTACCAGCGGGCCTATATTCCTTGTATTCCTTGTCCTATCTTGCTCTATAGAGTTCTTTCTCTATCCCAAAACATCCTTGTTCTCTAGCAAGCACAACTTCAGGCTAGGGTACCACAGAATTTGCCCTCCCCTCCCCACCAGCAACAAGTAAGGTCCTGGGTTCTAGCTCAGGAATTGTATCCTTAGAGGTTTTTCCAAGAAGGGCCTGAGATAGTTGCTTGCACCTTTGCTCAGATCCGGATTCCACACAGATGAACGTGTTATCCATTCCACACTTTATTAATTTGCTGGTCCTGCACCCATGCTTGTTGATCTGTATGCCTTACATATAAAACTGATTTAAGATGCACTTGGAGTTGTGCACAGATTCCTGACCCTGGAGGGAACTGGTTAATTTAGGTGAAGACCCCATCCTTTCTCTCTTCTTTTTTTCAAGCGCTGATCATTTATCTGTTCCTCTTAAAGACTTACTTTGGCTGGACTCAGAAATAGAAGCTCTCAGCGAGGACAGCCCACGTCTCATGGCAATCTGTTTCTGGGGTTTTTCTTTGATTTCCTTCATTCTCTTGGCCAAAAGTTTAGCACATTCTGCAGCCTCCTCCTTGTTTTCCTTAGTGTGTTGTTACGTTGGTGTTTGTGTTGCAGGGTGTGTGGGTAATAAGATGCTGGTCTGCGTACTTTGGTGCTGAGTCTCTTACCCTCTTCGTTTAAGGGCTTCCAGACAACATGTTGGTGGACATCATTTTCTTTAGAGAGACCAGTGTTGGCAGATTTTTGCTAGCTCTTTTGGGTCCCAAGAGCAGAAGCACTGTAGTCTCTCTCTCTCTTTTACAGGAACATTCAGATTGACATCCGTCCACAAGGCATCCTGTGAACACACTTGTGCTTCCTCTCTCCCTTTCTCCTTGGCTCACAACAAGAATACTCCATCCTCAACAGCAGGAGCTCTCTGCCATGGGTCAAAACTCTTCGCTTCACAGGAAAACCTTGCTTCTTGTTCCCACCACAGACTGGGAGCCACTATTCACCCAGGGCATCAGCCCTCTTTCTGGGACTATGTGTTTCTCATTGTCAACAAGTTCTGACAACAGTGGCTAGGAAGACTGTTCAGCTTCATCTAGACAGACCCATCAGCTGAAGAGGCGCCAAGAAAAAGAGTGGGGTTTCTTCTCTCCCTCGTCCTTCAGTTCTGCTGGGGGAGGGGGGACAACCCAGGGTCCTACTTGGTCTAGGCAAGCATCTACCACTGAGTTGCACTCCAATCCACCATCACTATTGTCCACTGATTCTCAGGAAGCAGTGAGGAGTTAAAGGCTCTATTCCAATCATTTGAAGCAGCCCTTGTCTCTCTGGACCTGTCTTGCATGGTCTGAGAACAGAAAAGAACTATCATCCAGGACTTAATTTTTTCACGAGTGATAATTTTACCAGCATCTGGCACATAGTATGAGCTCATGCTTGTCGAAATTAGTGCCTCTACTTTACAGTGTTGAAACTGAGGTTCCGAAAATGAGGATGTCTCAGACCACTGTGAAAGCATCAGCTCAGCTTCAGCACGCAGTAGGAGTTTTGGGGAAGGGGCAGGGATAGTCCAGAGCTTTTTGGTTGAAGGTCCCCAAAACAGCACTGGAGGGAGGAGCCCAGGGCATATGCAAATACAACACTGAGAGCCTTCGAGTTGTCCTGCTCCAGAGGGGCGGGGCGTGCCCTGCTGTTGCTGGTGACAGGTGCTCAGGGTTGTGCAGGGCAAGGAGTGGCTCTGCAGGTTGAAGTGCTGTTGTTCGCTGAGGCTCATCTCGGGCAATGCTCCTGCTCTGGGCCCTGCTGGCCCTCGGATGCCTGCGGTGTGGCTGGAGTAAGTGGGGGATGAGAACACCATGACGCGTCCAGGGAGGGCCAAGAGGAGTGAGCGGAGACATGGAGTGGCACTAGGAAACTTATTTAGGAGGTCTAGGATTCCAGCAATAGGGACATAGGTATTAGCTTCCATGGGCCGGCCTCAACCCCCTGAGGGGTGTTGCCAGAGAACATTATACTGCAGTGAGCAGACCCAGTCCTGTGGCTACCCCTGGACTGGGGGAGAAGGGACAAGTCACTGCAGCGGGAGGGATGGCCCATCTTGGAATAGCGTTAGAGGGAGCCTGCAGGGGTTGAATCTGAGAGTAGACATGGAAGAGCCCTGAACTTCTGGACCTCACTGTTTTTCCTGAGAGACTGGACCACTGGGGTCACCAAGGGTCCTAGAGGGAGGAAAATGGATGCAGTTTGCATGTTACAGTGGAGGGTTCAAATGAAGAATTGGTGGGGTGGAGAGGAAAAGGTCCTGGGACAGAGAGACTTTATAGAGGCAGACAGAGGGCAGCTGGGTGGGTAGGGATGTGGGGTAGGATGTGCAGGGTGGGCACAGCAGCACTGATTATCTCCGAGAGAAGTTCGTGAATTGGCCCATCAGGAAGGCCAAGCTCAGGGCAGGACACACAGTAAGTGCTCAGATATGCCTGTGCCCAAGTATGTGCCCAGAGGTCAGCTCCAACCCTCATTGCCTTCACCAGCTGTGAACCTCCAGCCCCAACTGGCCAGCGTGACTTTTGCCACCAATAACCCCACCCTCACCACCGTGGCCTTGGAGAAACCTCTGTGTCTGTTTGATAGCTCGGAGCCACTCAGCGGTACTTACAACGTTTACCTCTATGCCATGGTAGACTCAGGTAAGGAAGCTGTTTCCCTCTCAAAGGGTCCTTGACAGTCCACAGGGAGGAGGAGGGAGCTGGGTGATGGGACAATGCACACCTGGGGAGGTCTAGGACCCCTTTGTTCATCACTGCCCATGCATACACTGACACCACTGGGGCTGTGCCCCAGACCTGCACTTGTGCTGGCATCCAGGCTAGTGGGGGAGACATCAAATTCTGAGTACCTGCCTAGCTAGCACCCGCTGCCCCGCCCACTTTAGAGTTGATGTCTGCAAGCAGCATGCTGGGCATTATGGCAGAACAGGGGATCAAGGCAAGAGTGTTGGGGGTCCTTCTCTGGGGTTCCTACAACTGCATTGCGATCTCACTGACTTTTTTTTTTTTAATTGAGAAAAGGAAAAAAAAAAGTTTCCGCCTCCTCCCAGCCTCCCATTTCCCTCCCCCTCCTCCCACCCTTCTCCCTTCCCCCCACTCCTCTCCCCCTCCCCCCACTCCTCTCCCCCTCCCTCTCCAATCCAAAGAGCAGTCAGGGTTCCCTGCCCTGTGGAAAGTCCAAGGTCCTCCCCCCTCCGTCCATGTCTAGGAAGGTGAACATCCAAACTGGCTAGGCTCCCACCAAGCCGGAACATGAAATAGGATCAAAACCCCGTGCCATTGTCCTTGGCTTCTCATCAGC
>NW_026067901.1:13013751-13033632 GCF_014885135.2 Alexandromys fortis | reverse complement strand
CAGTCCAGCTGGCCTTGGTGAGCTCCCAATAGATCAGCCCCACTGTCTCAGTGGGTGGGTGCACCCCTCGTGGTCCTGACATCCTTGCTCGTGTTCTCCCTCCATCTGCTCCTCATTGGGACCTTGGGAGCTCAGTCCAGTGCTCCAGTGTGGGTCTCTGTCTCTATCTCCATCCATCACCAGATGAAGGTTCTATGGTGATATGGAAGATATACGTCAGTATTGCTATAGGATAGGGTCATTTCAGGTTCGGTCGTTTCAGGGTTTTCCCCAGGATTGCGCCCCGTGACCCAGCCCACAGCCCTTCAATGCAAGCTTCTGGGTTTGGGAACCAGGTACTCACTAACAGCCTCCTGAGATTTCCCAGCATTCCATCCTGTGAGCAGGTCTCTACAGCTACCTATGAGTGTCCAATCTGTAGGCATCTGGGGGTAATTTTCTGCCATTTCGCAGAAGCCCAGAGGCCAGAGATATCAGGTGATTGGTCCAAGTCACCCATATAGTAAAGAAGAAACGTGAGATCCAGTATGGGTCCGGCCACATGCACCTTGGCATTACCCCACCCCTTCCCATTTTACAGGGGAAAGAATCCAGGGCTGCCAGCTGCAGGTGGCAGATATCTGTTGAGCTGGGGGTTACAGGGCATTGCCAGTCAGAGCAAGTGAGAGATGAACCCACCGCCTCACAGTGAAGCACTCCTGTTCCCCCTGAGCTTGCCCACATGCCAATCATCCTAGTGCCCGGAACCAACCTGGGCAGACTTGGGCTTGGGAGTGTGTGATGGGTGACTGAGCGTTTGCCGCTGAGTGGCCAGGGTCCTGACTCCCAGCACTGCCTCTGCAGCCAGCTCCAGGAATGTGTCTGTACAGAGCAGCGCCGGAACTCCACTGAACACCACCTCCCAGCAAACCCAGGGCGGGAGGTCGGGCCCCTACAAAGCTGCGGCCTTTGACCTGACCCCTTGCGGTGACTTGCCCAGCCTGGATGCTGTTGGAGATGTGAGCCAGGCCTCGGAGATCCTGAACGCGTACCTAGTCAGGGTGGGCGACAACGGGACCTGCCTTTGGGACCCCAACTTCCAGGGGCTCTGCAACCCACCCCTGACGGCGGCTACTGAGTACAGGTGGGTGTAAGCCTCTGTGGGAGGACAGGGGGCCCAAGGAGGGGACTAAATGGGGGAGGTCATACTACTCAGGGACCAGGTGTCCTGACCCCACCCATAGCTGTCTCCTGGAAGTCTTTCTGTGTGTCCCCCATGGTTCTCCTCTCTCCTGTTTCCAGTGGCTGGGCACAAAGGATAGATGAAAGTCACTCTTAATCATCTTCTTCCAGGTTCAAATACGTCCTGGTCAACATGTCCACAGGCTTGGTACAAGACGAGACTCTATGGTCGGATCCCATCCGTACCAACCGGCGTAAGTGCGTGCTGGGGGTGGTGGTAAGTCAGTCCTGGGATACTCCTTAAGGAACCCCAGCAGTGCAGGGCTAGGGATTGACCAAGAGGAGAGTTGACTGCTCCTGGGGAAAGTCCCCCAAACAACTGGCCACTGTGCTGTTGAGTACACTGCTTCTTGAGGTACGTTCATCGGAACCATCCCTTCCCTCTTCCCAGGCTGAGTCCAGGCTGAGTGTATTAAAGTCAGGGTCACCTCTCTGGATTCAGAGACGGGTGGCCCTATGAATGCTCACAATAGCAAGTATCCGTGACAGCACAAGATGGCGGCCCAAAGACTGAAGATTAGGTGGAAGAACTCAGGAAGAACCATGTCTCTCCTTACCCAGAGTCCTTTGAGCCCCTGAGGCAGGCAGCAGGGGTGAGGAAACTGCAGAACAACCAAGGTCATGCTTGCACCCCCTCTAGTCCCACCCGAGTTCTCAGGAGGGAGTGCCGGGTCGCACGGACTTACATGCAGGGAACATCCATGCTTTGCAGAGATAGACCTCATCTGATCATGACTGTGTGGGACCCCAGTGCAGAAACCTCTGCTTCCTACTTGTGCCCCAGCAGGAGGAGGGCCACTTGAGGCTCCAGAAGGTTGCCTGAGCTCACACACTAGTGAGGGACATGAAGGTGTGAGGGATCTTGACGGGTGGATGAATGTGTGAATGTACCTGGCTGTGGGTATGACTGAACCACTTGTGAGTTCAAGTGTGTTGTGTGTGCCTGTGAGGCACATGGTGTGCGGCACACATCTATGAGTGTGTAATGAGTGTAGTGTGTAAGTGTAGCCTATTTGCTGTATGTTGTATGTGGGTATATGAGGCATGCCTGTGCTGCTGGGTGATCCTACCCATGCTCCCTCCCTGTCATGACTCCTGTGACATTCCCATTTATTGTGGTCTTGCAGAGAGCAGCCTTGAGAGCCTCGGAGCTGAGTCCTGGCTCTAAGCCTGGTCTCTGTCCCTCACACAGTGGACACCTCCACCTCCTTGTCTGGCTAGTGTGGTGGAATCCCTCTAGGCACTCTGGTGGCGGCAGGAGGGCCAGTGCTCCTGGAGCCGGTCCTAACGGTTAGCCTCCGGAGAGTGGATGTGAGACTACCCAGACCTGGGGTACGGAAGTGGAGTGTGAACTCAGTCAGGTCTCCAGGGATCTGTGTAGGCAGTGCCACAAAGTCCCTTGCTCACTGTAGGACCTGTCCGTTGTTTCCAAGGGTGACACTGACCAGGAGGATTGAAAGCCACAACCCCTGTGAGCACTTTGCTCAACTTTATTTTGTTTGGAATAAGTATGCTATCCATGTCACCAGAAGTCTTGAGTTAGTATATATCTAACCTTCTGCACGCAAAGAGAGTGACCAGGAACATGGAGGTTATGGAAGGGGATGAGGGGCAGGCAGGCTCTGGGTATGTAGGTCACCCTGGAATCCAGGCAGCCAGAGCAGGGGATTTCTGTACTGGAAGAAGACCAGGGTGGGGCATTTTCTGGGGGAGTAAGTGGCCTGTGGTCCTCGGCAGCTATCCCGTACTCAGCCATCGACACGTGGCCGGGCCGGCGGAGCGGAGGCATGATTGTCATCACTTCCATTCTGGGCTCCCTACCTTTCTTCCTGCTCGTGGGCTTTGCTGGAGCCATTGTCCTCAGCCTTGTGTGAGTACTGCCAGCTGAGAGGGAGGGCTGGAGTCTGAGCAACACCCTCCCCAGGGAAGATTCAGTACTGGGTCCTTTGAGACCAGGCAGGGAATGGAAGCCAAGGGCTGCCTGCCATGGTCTGGGTGAAAGCAAACAGAGCCCTGGGATTTCATGGTCAGGTCATTCACCAGGGTTGAAGGAAGGGCTCAGGTGCATCCCAGGTTGTGGGAGTGGGCCCATTTCTATCTCAGTTTTTGGATGGGGAGTGTAGCTCAGTGCAGCACTTGCCCAGAATGTAGGAGGCTCTGGGTTCAATCCCAACATTGCACAAAAGAGACAGGCTTTAGCTGTGATGGAGTTTTGTGACCTCAGGAAGGCATACAGGTCCTTGGTTTCCCCATCTGGAAAATTAAGGTGACAATAACATGTACAATAGAGTGGCAAAGGTCACCTGGAATTACTTCCGTGAAGCCCTCAGAGCAGTGCTTGGGAGCTGCTATTTAACTCACCCATTCAGGTGGGGAAACTGAGGCCTGGTAGTGGGGAGGATATCTCATAGTCAGAGCCTGGGCCTAGAACCCAGGTCTCGGACTGCAGAAGCCTGGGAGGGTGGAGCAGGGCATGAATCAGCACCCTGACACACACACACACACACACACACACACACACACACACACACAGCCACTCAGTGAGCCTGTAGTATGCTCACTGGGGAATCCGGAAGCATTAGGAGAGGGCTTGCAGCAGCAGCAGCAGCAGCAGGCTGCTTTCCTGGAGGAGGGTTCAGCAAGAGCAAGCTCCTTGCACAGGAGTGGATCCCAGCCCCACACAGTGTGCTCTTCAGCCCAGCCCTAGCAAGCCTGGAGAACTCAGAGGGGTTCTGAAGACTGGTAGGGGTTCTAGTGAGGGTGGGGAAGTAGATGGGAAAGCTTGTCTGAAATTGACTAGGTCCCAGAAGCTAGCCAGGCTAGAATGGGCTCAGAGAAGGGCAGTGAAATTCAACTGTCCCCTGGCATTTAAGTCAAAGCACCTGTGATAAATGACAGCAGCCGACAAAAGTCACTGTCTGGTTAGCAGCTGGACTATCTTTCTCTCCCTGCTTCATCCCCTAAGCCTCTTTCTACCCACGATCCTCCTTCAGGATCAGAGCATCTGCCCCCTCCTCCAGGAAGCTTCCTTCTTGGACTTGTCCACCCTGTGTGATCACTGTTGACTGTGATCTGTCGCCTTGATGATCAGGGCACTTTGAAGGCCTGGAACAACGGCCTCTGATTCTCGAGCTCACAGGCATGAAGCTATCCTCATAATTTCAAGAAGGGTGACACTTCGTGGCCTTATTCCTGTGGCCTTACACAACACGAGGGCTACAAAGATACTGTTGTTGAGATTACATCCTCAAAGGCAATGGACTAAGTTAAGGCCTTGAGCAGCCGCAGGGTCCAGGTTTGCTCTGCTCCCCTAACCCTGGCTATCTCTCTTTCTCTGTCAGGGACATGGGCAACTCTGATGGGGAAACAACACACGACTCACAGATCACCCAGGAGGCTGTCCCCAAGACCCTGGGGACCTCCGAGCCTTCCTACGCGTCTGTGAACCGTGGCCCACCCCTAGACAGAGCCGAGGTGTTCACCAGCAAGCTCCAAGACTGAAATGAGTCCCCGTCCCAGGTGGTGGCCTCCTCTCAGCCTGGTTTTGCAGTCTGCACTGATGGTGTTTATTATGCTCTTACCGGACCAAAGATGAAACAAAGGTTGTTGGTCCAGCTTCATGAAAATCCGTAATAAAATCTTCAGTGGCGATATCTAGAATGAAAGCACAAGCACGGGATAGATATATGAGCGACATCGTATTGGGGATTGGACACTGGGTCTCAGGAGATGGGGACATTGTTGTCAAATGGTGCTGAGGGCATGTGAGTTACTCAGCTCTCAACCCCGAGTCTCACCATCTTCCCCTCCCCATCTGTTAAATGAGCCGCTGGATCTGGACTGTTATGGGGCCAGCTTGACCTAGCTTCCTTAACTGCTTTCCCCGAGGGCATCATCATAGCCTCTGTTCTGTACCTTCTGGAAAATGATCTCTGCTTTCAGTTTAGAGTGAGTGAGTTTATTAAGTAGACAGCAAACCCAAGTTTTGGGAGGAGGAGTCACCCCGAGAGACCATCTCTCATCACAGCTGATGTAAAAGCAGTTGGGAGGCTAGAAGACCCTGAATGTCTGGTACAGGCTATTTTTAAAGGGAAAAACCACAGAAGGGAGGGGTGTCTGGGGGTTGTTCTTTAACTATTATAATTGGCTTCTTCAAAAAGGCTATTACCAATAATTGGCTGGAGAGTGGTTGCCAGATCAGATGAGGTAAAGGGAAACTTCTGAGGGTCACTTTGCCACTTTCCAGGTACTAAGTCAAAACATCAGTAACTGAGTCAACACCTAGGGTTATCTTGCCCCTATTCAGGGAGATGGAAAGTTCCCAACATCTCAGGACGTGCATGCATAGCTGTTATGTCCTTGGTTCCCAGGGGAGGAGGGGAAGTACTGAGAGTCGTCAGAAATGGCTTCAGAATTGTCTTAAAGTTCTACATGAGTACAAACAGCACATGACATCCGAACAGTGTAATGTAATTACGGGATCTCAGACCAGTAGGAAGACCAGGAGCCAGGGAACGAGACTGGCACAGAGCAAGCCCAAGAGGCTGCAGGATACACAGGGAGCAGGGAGGGCGCCGGGTCTGCCTGTGCTCATGCGTGCATGGAAAGGCACTGTTCCTGTCGTGGGTCTGGGTTCAAGAGACTCATTTCTCTTTTCTGAGTCACATACCAGGATGCTTCCCCTTTTGGGGTGCGCAAAACACGTCCCAGCTCACCCCTCATCACTGGAAGAGGAGCTTAGGAACTGTTTATAGTAGAAAAGTTACAGCTGAAGGAAGGCCATGTACTTTCTCTCTCTCTCTCTCTTCTCTCTCTCTCTCTCTCTCTCTCTCTCTCTCTCACACACACACACACACACACACACACACACACACTCACACACTCTAGTGAATAGGTTCTTCTTCCCAGGGCACTGCAGAACGATACAAGTCTGTGCCCCCCACCTCACTCATAGTTGAAGTCTTGACTCTCGGGGGGTAATATTACAGTGGGGCTTTTGAAACTTTTGCTGTTGAAGGTGGAATCCTCACCACTGGGATCCATGTTCTTATAAAAGAGCCCAGAGCTGGTGTGGTGGCACATGCTTGTCATCCCGGCGCTCAGGAGGAAGAGGCAAGAAAATCAGGAGTTTAACATTGTCTTGGGTAACACAGTCAGGCTGAGGATAACCTTGGCTATACAAGAGACCTATTGAGAAGAAAGTGGTGTTGGGGGTGGTGTGGGGGAATGTAAGCACCAGCCCTGAAAGCTCCTGCCACAAAAGGATTTAAGGACTCAGTCTCAAAACACCTAGGCCAAGCGGGCATCTTGATCTCAGTTTCCCAAAGCATAAAAAGTAGATTTCTGTCACTCATCAGCTACCCTGTGTGTAGTAGCTTATTACAAACACCCTGCACAGGCTTGTGCTGGTCCACTCATGGGTGTCGACCCAGACTGAGCCCCTGGAGGGCAGGAAGGCGTCAGGTTCATTTCTGTGTCCCCCACCTCAGCACAAGGCAAGGGGAGAAAGGAGTCTGGCAGCCTCAGCCCCTGGTTCACTGTTCATTGGACACTGGACACCTGATGACTTCAGAGACAACACTTTGCCAGTGTTTGACACCCTCAAGGTCAGCAAGAGGGTGTGGCCTACTGGCTAAGAGATTGAGGTAAATGAGGTCAGTGAGCCAGAGGCCTTGAGGCCTTCCACTGCGACACAGCTTTTATTCTGAGTGTGATAAGCAGACCGTGGAGCAGTTTCAGGAGGAAATAAGCCTGACAAAGTCCACTTGGCTGCCCTGTGGTGGATGGATGGCGCACCATTGAGCTTTCTGTTGTGATGACGAAATACCTGAGGGCATCAACTGAAAAGAGGGAATTTTTACTTTGGCTCTTCTGGAGTCTTAGCCCGTGGCTGCATCGGCCCATGTGAGGAGGCAGAATATTGAGATGGAAAGGGCAATGTGGAGGGAGGACGCTACCTCGTGGTGGCAAAAAAGGACCGGGTCGGGGAGGATGGGAGAGGAAGGAGGAGAGAAACAGACACCAGGGACAGATGTCTGCTCCTTTTAACTATATCTCACTTCCAATACTGAGTCCCAGGAGCCCATCACAGTGTGGACACATCAATGGATCAGTCCGTCAGGTCAGCTCCTCACGAGCCAATCATGTCTCAAAGTGCTGCCTTTGTTTGAGGATCAAGAGTTAACAATATGGGGGCTGGAGATATGGCTCAGTGGTTAAGAGCACTGACTGCTCTTCCAGAGGACCCGGGTTCAATTCCCAGCACCCACATGGCAGCTTACAACTGTCTGAAGATCCAGTTGCTAGGGGATCTGACACATTCACACCAATGCACATAAAATAAAGTTAAATAAACCATAAAATATTTTTAAAAAAAAGAGTTAACAATATGCCTTCAGGGGCCATTTCTAGATTCAAACCATCGTGGAAGTTTGGGGATGGGGAGACTCCTGAGACAAGCTTAGATTCTGCAGTAACCCAGGCAGGAGGGATGAATAGCCAGCCCAGTGGGGAAGGAGGCAGATGGGAGTCAGGTGGGGGTGTAACTCTGATGGGGCTGAAGAACATGCTAATGGACTGACCATGAGGTGGCAGGAAAAGGGGCGGGACTCGTGGATTCAGGAGTACTGGGGATGTGATAACGCCATCTCAAGGTGGGCTGGGGGAATCGGGCAAGCTCAGTGTAGGCTGCTTAGGCTGCATCGGCAGAGCCAGCAGGAGTAATGGATGTGGGAGCCCAGCACCCAGGGGAGGAAAGGGTGACAGGTATATATTAGCCATTATCTGAGTGAGGAAGAGAGACCATGGCCCCCAGATACCCCTCAACCTTCACTGCTGAAGGATTTAGCTTCCGCCTCAGTGCCCTTGGGGACAAGTTCCAGCACGCCCATGCATACCAAGGTGTGTCAAGATGCAAAACCCTGTGTGCACATATTTGCATACGTAACTTGCACATGCCCTCCCATATCCTGTGTTATTAATTCTCTTGGCAGCACCGGGAGGGAGTCCAGGAGCTTGCACAGGCTAGTCAAGCATTCTACCTCTGAGTCACACCCCAAGTACCTTCTGTGTACTTTAAATTGCTGGTAGAGTACTTAATGCCTAAGACAAGGTTGTATTTATTTGCCTTGAGACAGGGTCTCGCTGTGTCTCCCAGGTTCGGCTCAAACTCTTGGGCGCAAGTGATGGTCTGCTCTCAGCCTCCTGAACAGCTGGGCAGCGGGTGGGAAGCAGTGCGCCCAGCTTCTGTCTTGCACAGAGGCTGTCTTTACAGTTGTGTTGTTCAGAGAACAACAAGGGAAAAAAGCCTGTACGTCCTTAGCCACAGTTCTAGTAGCTATGCATACATGAGCAGGTGTGCCTGCCTAAGCATGCACAGACAGAGGCTGGAGGTCAATGTCACGTGTCTTTATCGCTCTGTACCTTATATTTAAAAAAATGTCCTTTTATGTGTCTTTATTTTGTGGCGGGGGATGGGCAGGTGTCTGGAGGTCAGAGAGCAACTGTCAGGGGTCAGTTCTCTCCTCCCGTCACATGGGCTTCAGGGATGATACCCTCGGCTGTCGGAGCTGGCAGCAGGCATCCCTGCCTGATGACTCGCTTATAGCCCTCTCCACCTTAGTATTACTGTTTCCGGGGTCTTCCGTTTTCCTCTTTCTCCTCTTCCTCCTCCTTCTCTGCTTCTTTTTCTTCTTCTTTTTAACTTTCTATTTAGTGATTTTTGAATAGGGCTTCTCTGTGTAGCTCTGATCATCCTGGACATCACCCTGTACACCAGGCTGGCCTCACCCTCAGAGGTCTGCTGCCCTCTGCCTCCGGAAGCTATGGTTAAAGGTGTGAGTCACCACACTTGGCTCAGCTTTTTTCCTTTTTTTTTAAAAATTATTCAATTCAATATACATTGGCGGAGGGTGTCAGGTCCCTTGGAACTGGAGTTACAGACAGTTGTGAACTGCCACATGGGTGCTTGGAATTGACCCAGGTCCTCAGAAAGAACAGACAGGGCTCTTAAGCACTGAACCGTTTCTCCAGCTCTTCTTTTTCCTTTTTTTTTTTTTTTGAGACAGGATCTCACTGTGTGACCCTGGCTGGCCCTGAAACTCATTCTGTAGACCAGGCTGGCCTCAAACTCACAGTGATCCACCTTCCTCTGCCTCCCGCGTGCTGGGGTTAACAGCGCCACATCTGGCCTCTATCCCAGTCTGGAGTTACAGGTGTGCACAGCCACACCTCGCTTTTGCAAGTGACTTGGGGATCTGGACTCAGGTCCTCATGATGGTACAGTCAGCCCTTTCCCCACCAAGCCATCTCTCCAGCTCTCCCTGAATCTGTTTGATCCACATTTGGTTGATCCAAGGTCAAAGAATCCAGATGTAAAGAGCCAGCAGTATATAGGCAGCCATCAGGCTGGCCCTCGAGGCGCTGGGGGCTACTTCTGAGGGGGCTTTAAGAGTCTTCCACGGTTGTGTTTGTTTACTTATTTTTTCCTCTATTCTAGAAAAGCAAGCCACTTCAGAGTCACGTGTGCAGCCCCTCCTTCATCCATCCGAAGAGCAACCCTGACCTCTCAACAGGAAATAAGCCCTGGCATTTTATGGGCACTCCAGGGCACTCCCTGGTGACCTGCCTCCCTGGCAGAATGCCACACACACCTTATGGACTGGGATTCCTCACCATCCATACTTGGCAGAAAGCTGCTGCTGTCCTGGGAGAGAGATAGGCAGAGATGGGACCCACTGCTCCAAAGCCCTGAACCCCATCCTCCTGGAAGCTGTGGTGACAGCCTTGTCCCAGCAGGTGTCCCACTTGGCATGGGTTAGCCACCTGTCCTCAGGAATGCGGGGGTGTGGGGGCAACAGCTCTCATCTTTCCTTTGCTGACAAACTCTCTTTGGTCCACCTCCCCCCACCCGATGGGATCATTTACCTTGTCTTGAGAATCAAGCCTGCACAGCAATAAGTACTAAAGGTTTTCTGATGCCCAGAGCAAAGATAGAACTGGCGGATACCTCTCAAGTCAGGGCTGGAGATACAGCGAAGGTGACCCTGATGTAATTTGGGCAGAGGAATGAGTGAGGACACAAGAGAAAGATTGCCAGCCCCAACCCCGGTGGCTCACTGTAGGCCCTGCTGTTCTTTTCTTCCCTGAGCACCAGAACCTCTAAATCATCAGGGTGACCCCTCTTCCCATCACATTTGAAAACAGAATGACCCATGTGCGTGGATGGCTCTGCCTTGAGGGAGGAGGTCGCTGTGTGTCAGTAGCATAGAAGGAGCTAAATCTTTCAAGTACGGGGGGGGGGGGGGAGCTAAATCTGGATTTGGGGAGCTCTGTAGACTTAGAACCAGTTCCCTCCAAGCCCTGACTGTTGGAGCAGAGTGGGCCCTACTGGTGGGGAGAAGTGGGAAGAAGAAACATGCCCCACACTTAAATTATACAGTCTAGGGGCGGGAAGCCTGGGTGTTGGGAGTCAATGCATGGCTGGTAATGTCAATACAACCTCCCCGGGGCCCCGCCTCTCCTGTGGTTAATTGCAGTAAATGTAGTGCCATTCACCACCGGGTTGTTCTGAGGACAAAGGAACATTCAAAGACTCGGGTAGGTGCCCAGTACTGCATGGGAAACCACTGAAAGTCGTTAAGACCAGCGCCTGTCACAAATGCAGTTTCCTTATGGGTTGGAGGAATGCTAATAGCAAACCCAGGTAGAAAAAAGGAGGCAGAGAGAGAGGAAGTCCTAAAAACTTGCCTGGGTAGGGCGGATCCGGGAAGGCGGGGAGGAGGAAATGGGTTTTGGACTGACCTAACCTTATTTAGAGAAAGGAGAGGTGAAACCGGGTTTTTAGGTTCCTCAGGTTGAGTGCTGCAGCGCAGAGTCCACCCACGTGTGCCCCCCACTGTTCAGGGCGGTTCACTGATTGACAGGCGCGGAACCTGGGCACAGGGGTTCCGAAGTCCCTGGACCCGAGCCTAAGCTGGACATGTCCAAGATAGACCCCGGGGCACACCGGGAGGGCCAGGTGCCAGGCCTGGCACGAGGTGGGAGAGACGGTCACTGCGGGAAAGCAAGCTGAGCCCGGTAGGGGCAAAGGCGGTGCAGCCTGAGGCTTGAGGTGCCGAGTGCCCGGTTGAACGCGGCTGCCGAGGGTTGGTTCCGACCGCGTTCGACGACCTTTAGCGTTTTCAAAGGGCCGTCCAGGCGCGCAGACAGGAAATCTGAGGATGCAAAGCAGTGTAGGGGAGCCCAGCCACAAGCTCGTCAGTCATTTAGTCCCCGCTCTCCCAGTACACGACTGCGCAGACCGCCCGGTGGCAGCCTCTCTGGGGGCGGGGGCGTACTATGGTCCCGCCCCCTCCGGGCGGGGCTTCCCTTTGCCGCGGGGCCGTTGATTTCAGGGCGGAACGTTCGCGCGGAGAGTGCGCGCGCGCGGGGGGAAGGCATTGAGGGGACGCTGCGGGTTCGGCACGGCAGGCTCCGCGTGATGCGCGCGCAGCGCCATCCGGCGCACCGCCCGGCGGCTCCACCCAGCCCAGGGGCGCGGCCTGGGTGGGAGGTGGCAAGAGCGCGAGCGACACTTGGCTACTCCGCTGCGCGGCAGGTGAGGCGGCGGGTCGGGGCCGGGTGTCAGCACTCTGTGTCTTCCCAACCCTCAGGACCCGCCCTGAGCGCTCGGGACCCTAGTTCTCTCTGATGTCCTGGGGACCCCTACCTCCGGCATCCCCTGGGACTGCCCGGGTCCGCGGCCACCTATAGACTGGACCACCTTTTAATCCCGGGACCCCCTGACCCTCCAGTTTTCCCCTAGACTCATCACACGGATGACCTCGGCGTCTTCAAGGCCTGAGACCCTGCCACCTTCTGCTCCACGTGCCCAACCGAGTCCCCTCTGGCCCCAGCCCCAAACCTCCTCGGGGGTCTCCCCGGCTGGTGAACTCCCCAACCTTTCTTGGGTGGAGGCCTTCAGGACCATCTCTCCCCAGCGTCCTTCCTGGGATCTTCTACCTCCTGCTCTCTAATTTGAGGTTCACAGACCCTTGCAGCTTCTCCTAGAGTGTCGTTGAGGTTTGTGATTTGTTAACAGGAATAAAAGTAGCAACATGCGACAGGTCAGCAGAGGGCCGTGTATAACCAAAGAGGAGGTGAGATGTGCTCCCCGTGCGGTGGAGGCCAGTGTGGAACCGGGCTTTAACTCGTGAGACCCATATGGTAGAGAGGCATCACTGGGAGTGAAGGAGTTGGGGAGACGAAGGCTCTTTTAGGTTGTGTCCTCAGTGCGCGGTAGTTTCTGTTACCACACACAGCCCACCAAACCAGTCCAAGAGAACAAGGCTTCATTATGGTGGCCTAGTTGCTAGGAAGGTGGCAACCTGGAGGACCATCCTGGGATCTTGATTTAGGGGCAGCTTCCATAGGACATGCAAGTCTGTGGCTGTCTTCCTCGAGGTGGAGGTTTGGGGCCAAATGGTACATGTGTCATCCTTTTCAGTCCTGGAACTCTCTAGAACAAAGATTACCATTTCCTCAGGCTAATGCAAGATGTGGCTGTCTTCCCCGAGGTGGAGGTTTGGGACCAAATGGTACACGCGTTATCCTTTTCAGTCCTAGAACTCTCTAGAACAAAGATTACCATTTCCTCAGGCTATTGTCATTGATCAACAGGTCTGGACTTGCGAAACAGTGGACAGTCTGGTGCCCTGAAGCACTGCTACAAAAAAGAATGTACTTGATCTGATGCTTGTGAAAGACAAGGGTCAGACCTTGTTAAAAAGGGAGTGGGGTGCCCTATGTGATCCAGTGTGCTTGGTGCTGGAGGCAGAGGGCACAGCCCCAGCTGGTAAGGCTGGGAGGTGGGGATCATTGCCCAAGCTGTGTGGTACATGGTACTTATATGGTGCAATGACCTTAAAGGAAGCTGAGGTGGGATTCTTTTTTTTTTTTTTTTTTTTTTTGGTTGGTTTTTCAAGACAGGGTTTCTCTGTAGCTTTGAAGCCTGTCCTGGAACTAGCTCTTGTAGACCAGACTGGCCTCGAACTCAGAGATCAGCTTGCCTCTTCCTCCCGAGTGCTGGGATTAAAGGTGTGTGCCACCACCGCCCGGCCAGGGATGGAATTCTTGAGAATAGACTTTGGTGAAGGGAAGGGATGTGAGAAGTGAAAGAGAAGCAGACTCTCAGAGGCTGAGAAGTTGTTGAGGGTCATTTCGGGCAAAGCGACAGAAAGGATGAAAAGTCAGAGAGATAGACCCAGCACACCAGATTTTAGAGCCTTGAGGAGTGGGGGGCAGAGCTTCGTCCTTGAACTGATGATAAACAGAACCTGGCATTGAGCTTCCTGTGCTGAGCAGAGGCCTGGGTGGTTTAGGGGAACAGGAGGCCATTAAAAGGCTTATGGAGGAGTAGAGTAGCTTGTATGTTTTTTTTGTTTTTGGTGTGTGTTGGCAGCAAGGGACATCACAAAGTCAGACAGAATGCAACAGAACTCAGATGAGAACTTTCCTGGGGAGGAGGGATACAGAGATGGCCTCTGAGCAAGAGTGCAAGAAAGACTGTTGTGGAATATTCTTTTGTACTGTGTGAAAATGCATCACTGTGATTGGTTTAAAGTAGCTTGGTTTAATGTAGCTTGTATGTTTTTGTTTTTGTGTGTGTGTGTGTGTGTGTGAGTGTGTGTGTAGCAGGGTGGAGGGCAGGGGACAGCACAAACGTCTGTGTGCACGTGGAGGCCAGATGACAATCTTGGGCGTCGTTCCTCAGGTGCTGCCGCCGGCATTATTTGGAGGCAGGGTCTCTCACTGGCCTAGAATTTATCAATTAGGCAAGGCTGGCTGGTTGAGCTCCAAGGACCTGCCAGTCTCTGTCGTCCCAGCAGTGGATCACTAGTGTACACCAGCGCTTTTTTAAAAGTTGTGGCAAGGATCAAACTCAGGCCTTATGTTTACAGGCCCAATGACTGACTGATGGAGCCATCTCCCTAGTCCTGGCTTACATATTTTCCCAATGGTCACTTTTGTTGTTGCAGAGACTTGCTTGTAGGAAGTGAGACAGACCCAGGTGGTGTGGTTCAAAGTTCTTTAGGGCTTAACTAAGCTTCTGAAAACCCGGGCCCAGGACCGGGGCACTGGCGTGAGAACTTCTTGGGTGAGATTCGATCTGTTTGCTCTTAGGTCATAGCACCATAGTGCCTCTCTATGTCTGTTACCCGCATAGGAGACATGCTTCCAACGGGGATGAGGGCCTAATTCTTAGAGGACAGCTGGGGACCCTTGAAGGAAATGGAAAGGTGCTGAAGGGGACACACGTGGATGTGTCAGCGTTGTCCTCCGAGGGACTGGAGGGGCTGAAGCTGTAAAATCAGGATCCAGACGAGCGCTTTAAGGCAGGGACACAGTGTAGACTGTGGGTTTAGAGATCATGAAGAACAGGGGACGAAGCCTGGACTTGGGAGACGGAGAGGGAACTGGAGATAACCCGGTGCAGGGGGATTTTCTGTGGTAGAGTAATCGGACACCAGCCACACAAGGCTGGCAGTCACTTAGAGTACGCCTACAGTAACAGGACTGGATTTTAATGGATTAAATCTAGGGGTCGTGCGAAGAGTGCGCTGTAAGTCGCTCTAGTGTTGTCCCATGGAATGCCTCTGGCTACCTGGGAGGTGCACACACATCCTCTTTCACTGTCCAGGAACGGACTTAGGGCTGTGTAAGCTGTAGGCAGCACAGCACACCTATATTGACTGGGGCTTTCTGGGTTGCTTTCCTTTCCCCATAGCCTGAAGCCTGGAGCCTTCTGCCTGGAAAAGTGGCCACACCTCTTCTCCTTTAGCCCTCCTTATCAGTTCTGCTAAGGTTACTGCAGGCAGCTGTGTGACAGCAGTGTCTACGCTAGCTGGCTGGCTGTGCGTGTCTGTTCCTCCCAACTTCCCTGATGCCCTGTTTCTGGGGAATGACTGAAGGCCAGCCAGCAAGCTAAACAGAGCAGCCAACCCAGGAGCCCAGGTATGGGAATGAACATGACAGGGAGTCTTGGGGTTGCAGAGGTGCAGACAGTGCCTGGGATAGTCATAGGAGTCTGGGGTGCCAGCCAGGAGCGAGTTACTGCTGTCCCCAATGCCTGGGGAGATGTTGGCCAAATTATTAGAGGCTCAGCTTTCACCTCAGAAAAATGAGGCATTTGGCATTATATAAACCTTAAGATCCCTCCAGCTCTAAAATTTTGTGATTTTTAAGTTGCTTCTGCATCTTCCTGGGGTGGGGGGGTGGGGGTCATTCGGGCTCTGTTTGGGTGTTTTACCATTACTGACTTACTAAGTTAATACAAACAGTGGTGTTATGGGATGTGTCACCTCTGATGGGCAGACTAAAGCAGTGCTGTGGGAGGCGGGTTCCTGGGAAAGCATCCGTGTATTATTTGTCCTCCTAGCACTCTGGTGTTAGGATGAGCAAGACTGCAGCTTGGTGGATTGGACTCAGTGTGAGTCGTGCAGGAAAGAGCTGTTGGCACTGAAAGATGGAATGAGATTATGCATGCAGAGTGCTTCGTGTTTTGCCCTCAAAGCAGCAATAATCGATTTTTTTTTTGGACATGCTCTCAAGTCCAAACTTGCCTTAAACTTAATATATAGCTAAGGATCACTTCCAACTCTAATCTCTAAAGTTTTGGGACTGCAGCTGTGTGCCAGCGTGTCTGGATAATGCTGTCCTCAGAAGGAACTGTGATCTTAAGCATTTTGGTTTTGGTACTGGTGGGATTTTTGCTTTTTCTTTATTAGAATTTATTCATTATGATGTGTGTGTGTGATACGTGTGAGTGCACGTGGCACAGCAAGTGCGGAAGTGAGTGGACAACCTTGTGGAATCATTTCTCGCACCCACCTGTTTTGGGGGGTGAGTCAGGGTTTCTCTGTTATGCAGCTATTTCTTAATTTGGGCTCAAATATGTAAGCAGCTTGGGAGCACTGCTTTCAAGGTGCCAGTTAGCACATTTTTGTTTTGTTTTGAGAAAGTGTCTACAGGGCCCTGGAACTCATGGAGATCACCAGGTTGGCCTTGAACTCACAGAGATCCGTCTACCTCTGCAGCCCAAGTGCTGAGATCAAAGGCTACTGCCCAGCTGTAGGTGGATTTTCTGTTGTTACTTCTTTTAACGGTTGGTCTTGTGCTCAAGGTCAGGGTTTGTGTCTCCTGTCAGTTGTTTTAAAGTGTGTGTTTGTGTTCCCCAGAGGCCTGGGGAAGGTGTCAGATGTCACTCTCTGCCTTATTCCTTATAAAATGGCTCTCACTGAATCAAGTTCCAGGAATCTTCCAGGCTCTGCCCCCCTACAAAGGTGGGTGCTGGAGGTCCTGGTTCTTGTGCAGCAAGTAATTTTACCTACTGAGCCGTCCCCCCAGCCCCATTGTTTCTGTTTTAGGGTCTCACTTTGTAGCTTAGGCTGACCTGGAATTCACAATGTGGACCAGGGTGGCCTTAATTTAAACTTTTGATATCTTTCTTCTGCTTAAGCTTCCTGGTTGCTAGAATTGCAGGCATGAGCAACCATGCTTGGCTGTCTTTGTGCGGGGGAGGGGATGAGGGTTGAAGGGGTGTTGAGGTCATCTCATGCTGTATGCCTAGACTGGCCTTTTACTTGGCAGATGGCCACAAGTGCCTGCTGCGTAGCTGCTCAGGTCTTGGTGTAGTGAATACACCAAGTGGCAGAGACCAGCTTCCTCTTCTCTTGCTTTTTTGAGATTAGGGCCTGCTATGTCGCCTGGGCTGCCCTGGAACTCATTGTGTAGATAAGTGATTATCTTAAACTTGTTTTGTTTGTTTGTTTGTTTTTTGAGACAGGGTTTCTCTGTGGTTTTGGAGCCTGTCCTGGAACTAGCTCTTGTAGACCAGGCTGGGAACTCACAGAGATCCGCCTGCCTCTGCCTCCCAAGAGCTAGGATTAAAGGAATGGCCACCATGCTCCATGTTAACCTTCTCTGAGGACCTTCAGGCTTTGGGTCTATGGTGGTTTGAATAAAAATGGCCCCTGCAGGCTCATATATTTAATGGCTAGACACCAGGGAGCTGCACCATTTGAGAAAGACTGGGAAGTGTGGTCTTGTTCTTGGGCCTTCAGAAGAGAGCTCATTGCTGGCCACACTAATCTTGTCTGACTGTAAGTGGTCCTTTTCTTGTGTCACGTTTGTTACAGACTGCAGATGAGTTACAGGTCTGCGCTTGGCTGTGGTGCTGGGGATGGGAGGCAGGGAAAGCATCATGGATGCTAGGTAGCTCTACCACTGAACTACCTCTCTCGCCATGTAAGGGTCTGTCCTCAGAGGCAATACTGCCCGCTCAGTGTTTAAATGTGATGCCTGCCCTCCCTGCTGGGGGAAAGGGGTAGGTTTTGAGTATCTGTTAACCTTCCCTTTGGTGTGATGGAATTGTGCAGCCATAGGCTGCACATCTTCCTGCAGGACTGTGTCTGTGTGAGATGCTAGAATCTAGGGCTTTGAGCCTAGTGGGCAAGCCTTGATTACTGAGCTGTAACTTCCTGCATCTTTGTACTTAAAGCCTGTAGAATGCTTGTTTGGTGTAGCACTGGCTGGCCACAAACTCACAGAGATCCACCTTCCTCTGCCTCCTGAGTGCCGAAGCTTGCACAGACTTGGACTTAATTTATTTGTTATGGCACTTTTAATGTAGCCCCCACCCCCACCTCGCCTTATGGGCACTCTCATGACGACTCTGACTTGTTCATTCTCCTCTCTGATCTTTGTGAGTGTAGAACCTTGGTGGTAGCCAGCGTTTAAAATAAGGCTGCTTGTATAACCTGGGCTAGGCCTGGCTCAGCAAAGCTCCACCAGCCATACTGGGTAGCTCACACAGTGCTCTTGGACCTGAATGGTTCATGGTAGCCTTGCTCCTCAGCTGGGTGGCACTCATTCTCCCAGGAGGCTGGTCCGGCTTTCCAGGGTTGAGTTGCAGAGGACAGGCTGCACAGTGCTTGTCAGACTTTCATTTGTATCCCATTTGGTGGTGTGCAGGTAGCCAAAGAAATCACAATGCTTCGACCAGAGTCGTGTAGGGTGTGGCTAAGTGGAGACTTGATGGGAATTGTCAGTGGTCCACCATGGTGGGTCGGAGGTGGGTTCCTCATCACAGCTGTATGAAGATGACCAGTTCCTCTTCTCTAGCCTGTCATCTTTTGGACTCTGATGAACATTGTAAAAAACTAAATGTTTTAAAATTTTATGTATTTTACTTAATGTGTATGTGTGTCGGTGTGGGAGTATATGCGTATGAGGCAGGTGCCTGTGGAGGTAAGGTGTTAGAGCCACTGGAGCTGGAGATTCCTGTGAGCCACCTGGCGTAGGTGCAGGACCAACATCTGTAAGAACAGTGTATGCTCTTCAGCACTGAGCCATATCTCAGCCTTTCTAATAGATGATGAACACATATTTAATGCTGGATGCCAAGGAATAAAATTTAAAAAAAAAAAATCAAGGCAGTTTAGCTACTACAGAATTCATTTGCGTAAAATAGCTGTGATTTCTTTACAAAACATTCTGCTGAGACTTTGCTGAAGGTTTTAGATTAAAAAAGGACAGTAACTGCTTCTAAGAGTCTGCTTTGGACCTGATTTTACACTTAGAAAACATTGGTAGGTTTTTATGAAAAAAAAAAAAAATGGGTTGCTATGATGACTTGGCTTTGAGACTGCAAACTAGTGACGACACGGTCACCTAGGAAACTGAAAGCTGCAGCATCCGAGAGGCCTCCGAAGGGTTTTGTTGCTGTTGTCTGGAATGTGATTGGCTTAGAGGAGTGGCCGTTGAGGAGGGAAAGGAACACCAGAGGTAGAATGGCCTCCAGAAACTTCTAGGCACAGATCAAGCTGGGCAAATCTCCCGCTTGGGCCTTGGTCTAAAAACAAAGGGGAGATTTTGGGCACTCTGGATATTAGGAGTTTGGCGCTGATCTTTTGGCTGCTGAAAAACAGGAAATGAGGTAATGTCTTAAAGCATGTAGTGTTTATAAAGAACTGTAAATGTCTAAATATGGGCAGCTATGCAGTTTATCACTGTGCGGTTCCTGTACTGAGTCTAAGTGTTGTGTGCGTCCCCTGCTGGTTGCTTTCATCCCTAGAGGCCCACAGCAGCCTAAAAGCCCAGAAGCCCCTCTCCCTGTCCAGGTGGGACTCCCTGTGAGACTGTGCACGTGCCGACTGCAGAGACCTCTCCAGACCACCTAACTCAGACCGAGACAGAGCCGAGCAGGAGCCAGCCACAGTGTGCCTGCCCAGAGCAGAGTTCTCTCCTGTGAGTGTCTCGTTCTCTCGGAGAACTGAAATCATTTGTTTTTGTGATTTTTACTTTGCTTTGCTGAGGTCTGGGTGAATGTGTTTGGATGTTAACTGTGATACCTACGGTGGATGAGAACAAAAGCAGTTGAACAGTAGGAAGGAGCTAGAGAGTTTTCAAGTTCATGCTGTGCTGTTTCTAAGGCATGCTGGCTGCTTGTGCCTGTTTGAGGTCAGCTGTAAACTGCTGGGTAGAGGTGGTCCCCCAGGCAGGAGACATAACCACTCTGAAGACACCTTATTTTGTGCCCTTGAGTGAGTCTGCTTCTGTTAACTTCAAACAGGAAGTGCAGCAGCATCTCAGTGTGCCGTCTTTCAGGCACCTTCCCCCCCC
>NW_026067901.1:12977345-13013685 GCF_014885135.2 Alexandromys fortis | reverse complement strand
CCCCCGCGCTCTCAGCTGTAGGGCACAGCTCAGTTGCTTGGTCCAGCAGTTTGGTTTGTAGAGCACTTTCCCTCTGGAGAGGACTGAGCTGGGAAGTTTGGCCAGTTATAGGAATCTGTACCTTAGAGTTGGTAACAGAATCGATGACTATGAATCCGCTCATTGGACTCTTGGGGTGGGACTTATGGGCTCTGTGTGCAGCGGACAGACAGGTTATGTGAGATGGAATACTTGTGACTTGCCTTAGAAAATCTCTAATAGAGCTGGACAGTGGTGGCGCAGGCCTTTAATCCCAGCACTCAGGAGGCAGAGGCAGGCGGATCTCTGTGAGTTCGAGGCCAGCCTGGGCTACAAGAGCTAGTTCCAGGGCAGGCTCCAAAGCTACAGAGAAACCCTGTCTTGAAAAACCATCCCTCTCCCCACAAAAAAGAAAATCTCTAATAGGTCACAAAAACAAAGTAGACTCGGCCATATGTGGGGACTGCAGTGAGGTGGGCACCCGCACTCCGCCAGCCCTTCTTTCCTTGGGGCAGGTGGCAATCTTGCCAATTTCATTGCTTTGGTTCATGGACTAGTTTCTTAGCACTGAAGAAAGGTCAGGGACCCTGGGGGACTTTGGAAGCCGTGAGTGCCCCTCTCCATGGAGGGAGGATGGATG
This sequence comes from Alexandromys fortis, assembly GCF_014885135.2. Lineage (NCBI taxonomy): Eukaryota > Metazoa > Chordata > Mammalia > Rodentia > Cricetidae > Alexandromys > Alexandromys fortis. The sequence goes on along the minus strand of NW_026067901.1, from coordinate 13,013,027 downwards.
CATCACATGTTTCCAGGGGTGACTGCAGGATCCTATTCCTCCATCTTGAGGGTAGAACCTATAGACCCATTGAGCTTTGTGGTTTCTCCTGGACAATTATTTTTGGTGCCCTAATTCTAATTAAAGAGGAAAAGGATTAGAATATGCACAACAGTTTTCAGTCTGTGGTGGGGGTTGGCAGGGCTGATGTTCCTCCCACTGCTGACCCTCCGAGGAGCGCTGTTGCTACGGGTGTGTGTGTGTGTGTGTGTGTGTGTGTGTGTGTGCTGTTGAGTGGAGGGCTCCTTTTCCTCATTTGTTTTGAGCTGGAGTCTCTACTAGTGTAGGTGGGCCTTTAGCTCAGGGTCCTTCTGCTGATGGGATGGTCGGTGTGCCCTGCTCATATCTTTAACTCAGCAGTTTTGCCGCTCAGAGGGCTGTCCTTGATGGACAGGGTCAGATTACAAATTTTGCATACAAGCTGCTTACCATGCTCCTGGCATCTTGCATTAGTGAAGGACTATTGAAGATGGCGTTATCAGTCAGTATACTGTGATCCTACATGTGTGACTTACTTTGAATTTTGAATAGTTTCTGATAACACAGGACTAAAATTAGGATATGTACTAGGCTCTCAAATTACATGAAAAATATCAGTAAAAATCCTGGTGGAAAGTGAGCAAATGTACCATAATTCTCAGTGATAGTAGGATGTAGGCCTTCAAACCAAATTCTCTGCATAGTTCCTTGTTTACAGTAAACATTAGTTCTAGAATCAAGGGAGGGGGGAAATTGGGAAAAGTGTGGATGGTTTTGTCTTAAAGAGACACAGGGTAAAAAACACAGTGTGGAACTAGCTCACAAGAGCTGCTCACTCTGCCTGCTGTGTGACTCTTTCCTTTCTGTGTGGCACAAGACACTCGAATACCTGACCAGTGGAGGCCAGGCAAGGGTAGCAGTGGCGGTGGAGAACTGTTTGCACGGATCTTTTCATAGATGATATTTTTCAGGTATTCTATAGATGGAGAGTCAGGACCTTTGATTTCAACCCCATCCTTTACTGTCTTCCAGGGTACTCGTAAAACGTCTTTCCTCCGGGGAGTAGAAACTGGTCTAATGAATTTCTCTTTAGGATTCACAGATGGAGTCAGTGGAAAAGACAACGAACAGAAGTGAACAGAAATCAAGGTAAATAAAATCAGGATATAAAGGGACTATGCTGGGAGGAGAACCCAGAGCTGCCTACCATGGTTTCCTCCAACGCAAGAAACATCCCAGAAGGTGGCTTTCTACTCACAGAAACCATCCGAGTCCCATCTCCAAACCAAGGAACATGAAACTGGAGGGTGGGGAGGGGCCGAGGACTGTCAGTGACCAGCAGGTCCACTTACTGGCAAGAGATGCCGAATGAGCAGCTGCCCCTGGAGAACACAGTGGGTCTTCCATGGCAGAGAACCCGCATTTTGTCATTTGTTCTCACAGTGTTTACAAGCTACATTCAGCTTCACAGACACCATCATGTAAATGTCACAGTGGGCAACAGGGACTTTGTCTTCTGGCAGTGAGTGGAAGGGCAAATGTTTGACCTGAACATTCTAGATGTTTCCAGACTGGAAGCTTACAGTACTTCCAAGCTGACTGTTGTCTTCCTCCCTTGTTTTTAAATAGAAAGTTTTTAAAGAGCCTCATTAGGAAGCAACCTCAGGACCTGCTCCTGGTCATTGGGACTGGTGTGAGTGCAGCGGTGGCCCCCGGGATCCGCGCGCTCTGCTCTTGGAGGAGCTGTATTGAGGCAGTCATCGAGGCTGCAGAGCAGCTGGAGGTTCTGCACCCTGGGGACGTTGCCGAGTTCCGGAGGAAGGTGATGAAAGACCGGGACCTGCTGGTTGTGGCCCATGATCTGATCCGGAAAATGTCTCCTGTGAGTCTCAAACACAGGACTTGCTTTGGGGTCTAGGCCAGGTTGAACACTAGGCCTCCATGAGCAGAGGTACTCATTTTTGAGTACTCAGCCTAGAAGGTCACCATCCTTTTTTTTTTTGAGACAGTGTAACAGTGTAGCCCTGGCTGTCTTGGAACTCTTTCTGTAGACTAGGCTGGCCTTGAATGCGAGATCTGCCTACCTCTGCTTCCCAAGGTGTGCACCACCATGCACAGCAGGATGCCACCCTTTTAACCCCTACATTGGGCTGTCTGCAGGTGCTGGATGTTGTCCTGCTGCACTGTTGGTGTGAGGTTTGAGAGGCGCTGTGAATGTGGCATTGGCTAATCACACCTCTCTAGATGACAGTGGTCCTCAGAAGACATTTTCAGGTGGGGAGGCCGTGCTGTTTGCTAGTAGAAGTGACACAGCAGAGTGGGAACATAGTCGGTGATGCAAGAGACAGTTAATGAGGTGCCGCCAGCTCGTGGGTGTCTGTGTCTGCTGGGTGCTGAGCACCATGTGTGAAGCTGGAGTGGGCTGCTTCCCGCTGGTCTGTGCGCCTGCAGTAAGTGTTTAGAGGAGGGGAGGAAACTGGAGGTGGGAGAACGTGAAATGGTCAGCGCAAAGGACGGAAGGTTCTGGGTTAGAAGATACCCCAAAGGGTGTGGTTTTATTATGTTAGTAACTCTCATTCGTACACTGAAATCTGGGGGTGCAACCCAGGAGAGTGCAAGAGCTCCATGGTTTTGAAGTTCCCTGTCTTTGCACAAAGTCAGCTGCCTGACTCCCCGCTGTTCCTTTCAGTGGGCAGTGGGAGATGGGGCATCAGCCCTCACCCTTCCATGGCTTCCCTTGATTCCCTTGGTCAGTATCTTCACGCCAGTGCTGACCTCACCTTCCCAGGCTGTGCCAGGCCCTTGTAGGCAGGGGCTGGCCCAAACCTGACCTGCTAGCCATTTTTATAAAGTTGTTTTGGCATGTGGCCTTTGGCATTTGGCAGTGTGGCAGTTGCTGGCACACTGTCTATGGCTGCTTTCCTGTCCAGAGGCCAGCTTGAGTAGTTACAGTAGGAACTGTGGCCACAGGCCTAAAAGGTTGGTAGACAGCGGGTGCTGATCCCTTCCTTATACATGAAGATGAATGCTAAACCCGTGGATGGTTGGGCAGCACTGAGGGTGTGTGGCTCATGCAAAGAGAGGTTGTCATGTTGATCATTGCTGGTCAGGAAGTGTGTCTGAAGTGCCGTCTGTTACTTCTTAGCCTGTGCACTGTTCTCGAACTCCCAAGGAGTCAGATGAGATGGTCAGCAGGCCTTTCCTGCTGTGCTGGCAGGTTTTTGAGGTGGGCTTTGGTGCCACGGATAAAGATAAGGGCTAGCAGGTACTGCAGGGGAGTGGCCACAGGAATGAGATTCCCCACAGCCTCCTAGGAGAAGGAGGGTCTAAGGGAAGCTTGCCTGGTGGTTGTGACTTGCGGGCCTTTGAGGTGGTGCTGATTGTGAGACTAAGTGCTGCTGCAGGAAGCTGCTCTTCTTGGGGAGCGTGTGACCTCTTGACCGCCATGTATGTCCACCTCAGCCCTATCACTCTGGTTCTCTACAGCAAACTCTGCTGCCACCACTTCTCCCTGCTCACGCCCTTAGCTCCCTTCCTTCTCTGCCCACTTGGGGAAAGTAGAGACTTTCCAGGTACCTTATACCCTGGCTCTGGTTATCTGGTTATCACCTGCTAATCTTTCCCCTCCCTCTCCTAGCCACAAGCAGGCTCTTTTCTGACCTTGAACCCATTTTCACTAATACCCCCAGTGCCTTTGTACTTGCTCTGTGTGCTTATAACATTCCCGAGAACTACCAGCTCCTTCAGGTCTCTGCCTGGACAGTGGCTTTTCCAAGAGGCCTATTGGGCCCTTGACTGCCCACTCTGCCCCCAGGGCACCTACACCTCCTCTCTGCCTTGCTTTCCCATGGGATTTATTGCTGCAGTGCTGCATCCTGGCACGTGAGCTGTCTTCCTCCTTGGAGGCTGCCTTCCTTCTCTCTTCTTGTAAGAATGTGCCCCTACTCATGTGCCATGTCTTTGTCACAGTCGGAGCTCTGGTGTCCCTAACTTCTTTTTGTTGTTTTGAGACAGGGTCTCTCTATGTAGACCTGGCTGGCCTGTATAATTCACTATGAAGACCAGATCGATCTCAGACTCACAGAGATTTGCCTGCTTCTGTCTTGTGCATGGCCACACCCAGCTTGTGTTCCTTTTTTTTTTTTTTCTAAGGTGGGGTTTCTCTTTGTAGTCCCTGGCTGTCCTGGAACTCACTCTGTACACTAGGCTAGCCTCAAACTCACAGAGATCCACCCGTCTCTGCCTTCCGAGTGCTGGGATTGAGGGCTTGCTTATTGTTTCAGAGGGTGAGCATGGCAAAGGAAGGTGGGCAGGCATGGCACTGCTCTGCATGTGTTCCTAACTTTTGTCTACCCCTCCACAGCGCACAGGTGACACCAAGCCCAACTTCTTCCAGGATTGTCTAATGGAGGTTTTTGACAGCTTGGAACAGCACATCCAGAACCCCGTGGTGCTACAGTCCATCCTCAGCCTGATGGACAGAGGCACCATGGTGCTGACTACCAACTATGACAACTTGCTGGAGATCTTTGGGCAGCAGCAGAGCAAGCCCATGGAGTCCCTAGACTTGAAGGACAAGACAAAGGTATGGGCTGGGTGGGCAGGAGTCAGGGAAGTCATTGCTGTGGACATGTTGCTGGCGTCTGCATTGAAACAAGACTCTGGGGTCCTCCTAGATGCCACTCTGCCATTTCCTCCAGCAGCCTGGGAGTCGTGCCCTTCCCCTCTGTGGTGCTTGCTGTTGTCCACTTGTACGCCCTTTTCATGGCCCGTCCTCTGCCCTGCACCCTTTCTCATCTACATTAGTTTGCTAGCAGTCACGGTGGGAATATGGTGGTAAAGCAAGTGCAAAGGGAAATGATTTTATTCCTCCCAGTGTGGATTTTCACCTGCACAATTGGGATTGCAATGTATGTAGACATTTCAATCCTGCTTTCACTTTTTTCCCTTAATATTTATTTTGGAGACAGGGTCTTAACTGTATTGCTCAGGCACATTTCATACTTGGGATCCACGTGCCTTTGCTTTCAGGTACTGGGGTTAAGATGCGTAGCACTGTGCCTTGCTTCCACTAGCTATGTAGTTGTAGCTGGGCTGCAGCTCAGTATATTGACCATGCTGGCTTTGAATTCATAGCAGTCCTTCTGCCTTTGCCTCTCAGGCTGCTCCATGATGGCCAGCTTAATTAAGCTATTTGTCTTACTTACTGTTCTACTGCTGTGACGAGACACCATGACTAAGGTACCTTGTAGAAGAAAGCATTTATTTGAGGGCTTGCTTATAGTTCCAGAGGGTGAGTCTGTGACCGTCATGGTAGAGAGCATGGCAGAAGGCAGGCAGGCATTGCACTAAGCCGTAGCTCAGAGCTTACATCTGATCTACATATTGGAGGCAGCGACATACAGACAGACAGACAGACTGGGCCTGGTGTGGGCTTTTGAAACCTTAAAGCTCAACCATCGTGACACACCTCTCCCAACAAAGCCACACCTCCTAATCCTTCCAACTGGAGACCACGTATTCAAATATATGAGCCTATGAGAGCCATTCCCATTCAAACTGCATTATTTTTATTTTTAAAAGAACAAATACAGGCCAGGCAGTGGTGGCGCACACCTTTAATCCCAGCACTCGGAGGCAGAGGCAGGCGGATCTCTGTGAGTTCAAGACCAGCCTGGTCTACAAGAGCTAGTTCCAGGACAGGCTCCAAAACCACAGAGAAACCCTGTCTTGAAAAACCAAAAAAAANNAAAAAAAAAAAAAAAAAAAAAAAAAAAAAAAAAAAAAAAAAAAAAAAAAAAAAAAAAAAAAAAAAAAAACCAAATACAGATTTATTAAAGAAAAGTGAGGAAGAATTCTGATAGCATGTTCTAAGGGAGAAGTGCCCAGTTGTTGACAATGGTTTGGCCCTGGTGTGGTGGTACCTGTAATCCTTGTGCTAGAAGGCCATCCTATGGCTCCAGCTCTGTGGAGCAGCCGTGCTCTACCCCTTGCCAGCAGTAGAGTTCTTAAAGACAAAGCAAGCAGGCATTAGCGCTTTGGAGGCTGAGGTAGGAGGATCACTGTGAATTTGAGCCTGCCCCGAGCTACATAGTGAGTTTGAGGCAGTTCTGGGGACCTGTCTTAAATACAAACTAAAACAAAAAAGCCATGCATTTCCCTGTCTGGGAGGTAAAATCCTAGTTGTTTCCCCTCTGTTGCTGAGGTTGAACATAGTTTCACTTTAGGAGCCATTTCCATTTTTGGCATGCTTGTGCCTTTTGTGATGTGCTCATGTTGTGGGTTATTAGGGATTCCCATTGCCACCTGTGCTGGTGGATAGCCGAGCTGGTATTGTGGCTCAGGCTCTCGGCTTTAGAACACTTCATCTAGCATATGTGAAGGAGGACCTGGGTTTTACCTGCATCACCATGAAACAAAAATGGAAACAAACACAACAGCCCCTGCAACAACCCAGAACGATTAACTGCATGGAACTGCAGAAGGTCCCTTCCCCTGCAGTCACAGCAGCAGAGGTACACTCCTCAGACTGTCTTTAAAGATCTCGCTGAGTTCTGGAGCAGGAATAACTGCCAGCCACAGTTTGTTTTAAAGGTGTGAGGGAAACATTTATCTTTCCAGGTAGTTGTATTTTTTCTTGTTTGAAGTAACACCATGCTGTTTCTTTGTCTTGGTTTGGTTTTTGATAGGTCCTTCAGTGGGCAAGAGGCCACATCAAGTATGGAGTTCTTCATATTCATGGCTTGTACACAGACCCCTGTGGGATGGTTCTGGATCCATCGGGCTATAAAGATGTCACTCAAGATCCTGAAGTAATGGTATGCTAGTTTTCACTAAGCCTTGTGTACCTACCTATTCTGGGGAGTCTCTGGGGGCAAGCAGCCGTCTAGCTGTGGCTGAGTGTTTCCCAGCCACTGGTCCTCTGTTGACCCTTCCTCCACATGGTTGCTGGGGATAGGACTATGTTATCCTGTTCTTAGCTATGTTTCTGTGCCCTGAGATAGTGCCTGCATTTTGAGTAGATGCTCAGGACATACTTGCTGGAGGAGGAAATGTGTGCTTCCTTAGAAAGTACAGAACTTCTCTCTTGGTGCCAGCACTAGCTCACAGTGATTGCTTTGCCAGGGACTTGGCAGGAATCTTGCTTGATCTGCCACAGAGGCAGTCTGTGGTCTTCCTCTCTGTTTTTCCCTGTTGGTCAATTTACGCAGGTGTTTAGTCTTCAGTCTTCACCTTCCTTACACAGCTGTCTCTTCAGCTTTCCAAACCTCATTTTAAAATTCGGCTAAGAATGGAGCTCTGGCTGAGCTCCTGCCCAGCATGTGCATACCCTTAGTTCCATGCCAGCGTGCATGGCAGACAAAACCAGTTAACACCTCGTTTTCAGGCAGCTTTTCTTTTCTTTACTTTTGAAAGTTGTAGGGTTTTTTTTTTTTTTTTTGGTTTTTCGAGACAGGGTTTCTCTGTGGCTTTGGAGCCTGTCCTGGAACTAGCTCTGTAGACCAGGCTGGTCTCGAAATCACAGAGATCCGCCTGCCTCTGCCTCCCGAGTGCTGGGATTAAAGGCGTGCGCCACCACCGCCTGGCTTTATTTTTTTTTTTTTTTATAGGGTCTCTCTATAGAGCCCTAGCTGTTCTGGAACTCACTAAGTAGGCCAAGCTGGCCTTGAACTCACAGAGATCTGCCTGTTACTGACTCCTGAGTGCTGGAATTAAATGTATTTGCTACCACACCCAGATTTCTTAATTTTTTAAACAAAGAGTTGTGCGTGTGTGTGTGTGTGTGTGTGTGTGTGTGTACATAGTAAGTGCAGGTGCCCCCAGAGGCATTGGATCCCGTGGAGCGGGAGTTACAGGTGGTTGAGCTACCTGCCATGAGTGCTAGGAATTGAACGGGGTCCTCTAGGAGAGCTCCCATTGCTCCTTCCTAACTACCTGCAAGCCTTTCTTGATGTCCTCACAGATGTCCATGTCAAGTGTGTGGAAAAGCCCTGTCTTGGCAATGTTGCCAAGTTTTTCTGCCCTAGCCACCACCCTCCCTCATTTCTGAGATGGTATCTCCTTTAGTCTATCTGACTTCAAACTTGCTAAGTATCTTTGAACTCTTGGTCTTCCTGCCTTTACCTCCCAAGTGCTGGAATTACAAGCATGTGCCATCATAGGCTATCTAGAACTCTGACTTGAGTCTGTGTTCACTTGTAATACTCCCTGGGTCAGGTACATGTTCCCCAGAGCTCTCCTCTGGACTCTGCAGCAGGGATGGTGTCAGCAGATGAGTGCTGGGCCGTTAAGAGTTGATGCTGCTGAGGCCCTCATCATAAGAAAGTGCTGTGCTGGTACTGGACCTTGCTGAGAGCCTTCCTGTTTGAGTCAGTGACCACTGCTGCTCTGAGTGACCCTCATAGTCTGTACTTGGCTACTGTCTCTGTTCCTCTTTTGCCGTCGCTCCCCAGAATTTATCTGCCCACATTCTGCTGTGGGAGGCAGTTCATCCATCTATTCATTGCTTTCAGGGTGTTGTATGTATACAACTTGGAACTGAGCAAAATTTTTTGAGATAGGGTCTTACTATGTAGCCCCACCTGGCCTGGTACTTGCTATGTAGACCAGGCTTGCCTGGAACTCACACAAAGATCTACCTGCTACTGCCTCCCTAGTGCTGTGATTAAAGGTGTATGCTACTATACCCAGTAGAACTGAGAACTTTTTTAATGTTTTTGTTTCATGTTTTAGTAATTTCAGATTGTATGTAAGTCTAGGAATTGACTTGGGTGAGTCAATCTGGCGAGCCATAGGTGTACCATAGGCTGTCCTTGCTATGAGATGAATTTGTGCTGGGCAGGTTGGCCAGTGCCCAGGCTCTGCTGGTTCTTTTCCTGGTCCCTCCGAAGAGGTGGATCTCAGCCTAGCTGCACTCACTGCATGGGGTCAACCTGAGTATGTCAAGAGCTCATAGCCTTTCGGAGCTCCTCAGGGTGGCTCTTGGGAAGCCTGGTGGGTACAGGATAGGATGTAAATGGATATATAGGTAGCTTTGTGTTAGCTGTGAGCTCCTGCTGTCTTCACAGAGGTGTCTTCGTTTATTGGCTTTCCCCAGGAAGTCCTACAAAACCTGTACCGCACCAAGTCTTTCCTGTTTGTGGGCTGTGGAGAGACCCTGCGCGACCAGATATTCCAAGCTCTCTTCTTATACTCGGTGCCAAACAAGGTGGACTTAGAGCACTACATGGTAGTGCTCAAGGAAAACGAAGACCACTTCTTCAAGCATCAAGCAGACATGCTTCTGCATGGAATTAAAGTGGTGTCCTATGGGGGCTGTTTTGATCTTTTCCCAGGCTATGTGCAAGACCTTGCCACTCAGATCTGCAAACAGCGAAGTCCAGGTGTGGAGTTCTGTCATTACTTTCCAAGCACAATTTTTGGCTTCTTCCTTCAGTTGTTCCTCCTCTCATAAAACTTACCAGTTACCAATAATCTAGTTAGTTTTTAACGCTCTAAATTTGATGATTGGTATAATAGTGACAGTCTGTAAGTAGAACATGAGACTGCTCACAAATGTGTGACACACTGATTCCTATTTCAGGCCAGTTTTATTGGTTGTGATACATGTGTATTCACATGATACATAACATGTGAATAGCATAGACCTTCATCTTGTCACTCCATTTTAAAAGCTAAACCTTGACAAGCACAAAAAGTGTCTGGTGGCTTTGAGTTTTCTTTCCTCAGAGCGCATCTCTGCTGGGTGAGGCACGGCATGCATCTCATTTGTGCTCTTTGGCCTTTCTAGGGAATCGCAGCTCTGCCAGTTTAAACCACAGTAATGGCAAATACTGAGCGAGTCACTTTTACATGAGGGAACTAATGCTTTTGAATTCAATGTCATAAAACATGGATGATAGCAAGCATGGAAAGTTCTGTATTGACTGGCCTTTCACGGTAACAGGAAACCCAGAGGCTTTCCATGTGGTGGAATGAGGTTAGCAGAGACCAGTGAGAGACAGCTGTACATAGTTAGTACAGGAGCCGTGTGTTTCTGCCATGGCGTTTCGGCTGTGAAATGATGAGTAGGTGTATACTTAGGGTAGTCGTCAGTTTCTCAGGGGGAGTAGGGACAAGACAATTCATGTTGTGGAGCGATGTCACGCACACCTACCAATTTTATATTTTTGCCATTATTTTTTTGAGACAGGGTCTCACTATTTTTCTCTGGCTGTCTAGGAACTCACAGAGATCTGCCTGCCTCTGCCTCCCATATGCTGGGATTAAAGACGTGCACAACCATGCCCAGCTGCCCTTATTTTTTAATATCAGAACCTTTTGCTACTTAGATGATTGTAAGAGTTACCAGCTGAGGGAGGTGAGTATTTACCCAGTGTGTGCCAGAACTTTGAAGCTGGGATTTGATCATGGACTAACAGACAGAAATATCTTGGTTCCAGTTGTGTGCATGGGTCTTTAGAGACCTCCCTCATCCTGCCCACCTCTGTCCTGCCCACCACTTCTTCAGGCTCCCTAGCCATGACTCCCTAGAAGACAGCACCCAGCCACTGAGCATGGTATATAGAGTAAGCAGCTAAATTGCTTCCCAGCCCCAGTGAAGCTCCTTTTCCAGAACCTGGTAGCTGAACGGACGCAGAGCTGCTAGAGAGTAAAAGGTCACCGAGGTTTTTACCTGTGCCTGTCCTGAGGGGCAGGGTTGCCTCCTGACGGTGAAAGTGACAGTAGCTGTTACAGGACTGTCTCACTCCATGTGCCTGCAGCTCCAGTTGCTTCACGTGGTCATGCGGTGAGCTCTTGCAGCCATCCTGCCAGGTGAAGAAGGGAGTGACGCAGGCATTGCTTCATGGCTGGCATGCGATGCAATTGTTACAGAAGCCTGTCCCAAGCAATAGATGGCCGTGGGGTGGCCTGTGTCATCATTGCAGGCCTGAGGAGGAGTACTCCAAGTCTTGGCTTTGCTGACTGTTTCCTCTCTTCGCAGATGCTGAGCGAGTGGACAGCACCACTTTATTGGGTAAGGCAGATCTTTACTTTTGCTCACCTGACTTTTGCTTCCATATTCTACTGGTCACCATTGGTAAAATCATGAAAGTGTTCCTTACATTCAATAAGGTGATGTATTAAATAGCACAGAAAGGACAGATACCAGTGCCTTCAGATGGTTCTTGCCATGGTAAAAGCCCAAAAGTCCATCTCTCTCACTGGGAAGCACAGCCTAATAATGGGCTGTCTGCTGACACCGGAGAATAATTTCTGCCCCAGAACCAAGAGTTACAGGAAGTCAGAGCAATGCTCTTTTTGCATTATGTCATTCAGTGAAGGATTCAGTAATCTAGGGTGACCTGCCCCTTACTTACACTTCTGTATAAATATGTATTCTTTTAGTACTTGTTTGAAGTATGAATGCTCTTATTGGGTTTGGTACTACCAATTTTTAAACTAGTGAGTTAGCAGCTACCAGCATCTTCCAGTGGGCAGATTAAGTGGGAGTGTCTCTACTGCCTGAGTCAGCTGGGCTAAAAAAGATTCTAACCCGTGAATGCTCAGGAGCCTCTGTGCAGCCTGCCATTGCTGCCTGTTGGGCCAGCTAGTACCCGTCCATGTCAGTGGTGGAGTTGGCTCAGCCCAGGAGTGCTAAGAGCTGTCCTCTGCCTCCCATGTCATGTGAAAGGGTGTTATTTTTGCTGTGCTTTCCCTTTTAGTGTGAATCCAAGAATTATATTTTTCCTTTGAAAGCAGCAGTAACTCGGCTGATAAAATATGCAGTACATGGCAGGGAATAGAATCAGATTCAGAAATTGACTCCTAGAAATAGATTCGTCCTATAATAGTATGTTAGCACATGACAAAATATTTGAGAACACTCGAGGAAGGACTTGCCAATAGTTTCCGAGGTTTCAGCCATGGTCACATGGCCCCCTTACTTCTGTCCTGTGCATGGTAGGAGTACAGAGTACAGAGGAGGGGTGAGGAACAAGGCATGCTCCCAGCGACCTGTGTTCTCCAGCCATAGCTCACCTGATAGCCCATTCAGTACAAGCTCATTGCACATTAGCTGGGTTACAGTGAGAACATCTGTAGTTTGAATAGGATGTTCATTATCAAATTTGGGTTGAAGTCTTCATGCACTCCACAACTCATGCAGCCTGTTCTGCAAAACCAGACAGGAAACACTGTTGCCAGGAACAGCAGCAGTGCCAGGCCCAGCTGGCCCATGGTTGTAGTGACTTCTGTGTGCCTGCATGAGTGAGTGGAGCTTACCTAGGCACCCCAGTGCAACAGCCCTAGAGCTCCCGCCCCCCCCTCCCCCAGCCTGTGATTGATAGACCTGCTTTCTGAGAGACATTCAGGGCACCTTTCCTGTTGTCTTAGTATAACAGCATGGGACTTGCTTTTAACGGTGCTAATCTTTTTTTTTTTTAAGATTTTATTTATTATGTATACAGTATTCTGTCTCCATGTACACCTGCAGGTCAGAAGAGGGCACCAGATCTCAGATGGTTGTGAGCCACCATGTAGTTGCTGGGACTTGAACTCAGGACCTCTAGAAGAGCAGTCACTGCTCTTAACCTCTGAGCCATCTCTCCAGCACCTTACAGTGCTAATCTTAATTGGCAGCCACACCTCTCTTAATCCTAATTTTGAATGTCCTGCTTTTCTAGCCAAACTGTAAGGTTTTCCAATTCTTTTTTGCTTTTTGCTTTTAACTCTCACTGTGAAGCTGGCTAAAAGCAGCTAGTAATGCCCATGCCAGAGCCTGAGTACCACCCAGCCTTGCAGTTTTCTTCACCAGATTATATTGTCAATTGCTTTTAAATTCAACTTCCTACAAAACCTTGGCATAGACAAAATGTAGACTTTTAATTAATTAGAATTAATTAATTTATAACTTTTCTAGAGTGTGAAATGAATGCCTCTAGTCTAATCCCCTGGAGTTCTCATTTCACCAGATCCTATTAGTGGTCTTACTGTTTGTATTCCCATCAGCATCCTGGGCTTCTGAATGCTCAGCATCGCTAAGCTTTTCCTAACATGTTTTTCTAAACTCGTAAGTCGCTCCTGCATAGTGGTTCTAAAGGTGTGCATGCTCACATAGAATCATGCCCTCACTTGTTAGCACCACTTCCCTACTGGCCTTTCTATGACAAAATTCTGGAGAAAAAGCAAATTTGGCTCTCAGGCTTGGCCTTGATCACCTGGTTCCATTTGTTTCTGGACCTGTGATGGGAGGGAGACAAGGCTTCTGCTCACCTCAGGGTAGCAAGAGAGGGAAGGGGAGTGCAAGGGTCCAGGGCATGCCTCCAGTGACTGTCCAACAAGGCTGCCTTCCAGCAATGCTCCATTAGTTGGGAGACCTCAGGATCTAATCACTACCCCAACAGCCTAACTTTGAGGTTCTGTATTGGGGACCCAGCCTTTAACCCATGAGGTTTGAGGGATACTAAATATCTATACCATAAAAGTAGGCAAACTATATTTCCACCTATGGGCAATTTCAGGGCTATGCAAGGATAACAAGTGAATTCCCAGAGCACTCCCATCTGTTACCATCATGCTGCTTTTCTCCCTCCTGGACTATTTTAATGTAATTTTTTTTTTCAATTTATTTTTTTAAATTTCTTATTTTTTTAATAATTTTTTTAAAGGTAATGCATGTCAGGATTGTGCGAAGAGGAAGTTGGAAGAAAATGGAATTGAAGTTACAAAAAAAGTCAGACAGTCAGATACTGGTAGGTATTATTTGTTTTGTGGGGACCCATCTTAGCTCTGTACTGTAGTTAGTGCTTTGCTAACACCCCTGGTCTGTGGGGAGGAGCGGCACATACACCATGTCAGAATCACACAGACCTGGAGTGGAACCTGACCTTTCACACTACGGACCAGAGTGCTACCATGTCCTCAGAGTTTCTATTTAACTGAAGGAAGACAAGCAAGTGATGCAGTCAGCTAGTGAGTGTTCGTTCATGAGGAAGACACCCATTCGCATACCAAGTCAGCAAACAGCAGATTCTGGGAGAGTTCCCCACCAGCTGGAGTGCCCACATCTGTCTCTAAGAAATCACTTCAGAGTCTTGCTTTTGGTTATCTACTACAGAGATGTATAGGAACTTGTTCACTGTCAGCTGCTCGTTTCAGTGGGCTCTGTCCACTGGTAGGAAAGGTGTCCTGGCTGACTGCTCCAGTCACCGCTGCCTTCTTTACGTCCCCTCTCCAGGTTTGGTAGTGTGTGTTTCTAGTTACTCAGTACCCCCAGGGGAGTTGGGTTTGAGTCTGACTGAGCTCTGAAGGGCGCTCCCTTCTCCTTCTCACTCCCCCAGCTCCAGCCCTTAATACTGTCAAAGTCAAGCACCTAGTTACGGGATAAAAAGGAAGCAAGGCCTCTACTCTGTGGATTCTAAAAGGCGGAAAATAAAAGTGTTTCCTTTATTAAATGCATCTGTATTCTTTCGACTTGTTTATGGTGTTAGAGGGCCAAGGCTGTGACTTCTTAGTTGTAGGATGTGTGTTGACTGTCCTGTATTGACAGTTGTTTCTTCTTTCCATCCTCTCCTCTCCTCTTATGCTGGGAATCTCCTCCTGCTGCTTGCAGTCTCCTGGATTAGTTCCACTGTCTTTTATGTTTCCGCTAATGGTTCTTTTGTATTTGTTTTTCGAAGCAGGGATTATCTGTGTAGTCCTGGCTGTCCTGGAACTCGCCCAGTAGACCAGAGTGGCCTCAAACTTACAGAGGTCCACCTGTTTCTGCCTCCCGAATGCTTGGATTAAAGGCGTGTGCCACCACTGCCTGGCTCCTTAGTGCTTCTTAATTTTCATTTTCAATCTCTATTAAAAACACTTTGAGAAATTCTCAAGATTATAGTTTTAGCCCTTAGATTAAACTTTTGTTATTTTTGAGAGTCTGGAGCTGGGGCTATAAAGCAGGGGCTTGTGCATGCCAGGCACAGTGAGCTACGTCTTCATCATCCAAATTTTTGTTTGTCTTGAGATAGGGTTCTTACTGTTTCCTTGGCCGGCCTGGAACTCACCATGTATAAATCAGGCTGACCTCAAATTCAAGAAATCTACCTGCCTCAGCCTCTCGAACCTGGGACTAAAAGTATATGCCACCATGTCCAGCTTAAAATTCTTACATTAATAGTGTGACCTGAAGTTTCTGAGAGTTCTTCTCATTTTAATCTTGCTCCTATCATTTGTTGTATAGTGCTGTAATAAGTCTTTCAGATCTTTGGGGACCCCAGAGTCTGCTCTGATTATCTGTTACTACCTCATTCCTGAGGCCTTTTTTTTTTTTTTTTGATAGATTTCGATTATAGGTGTTTTCCTACTAATAGAGAACTCAGGCTTCAGCACTATGGAATGCATCTCTAATCAGTTGTAGCACATATGAGATTGAGGTTATTCTGGACTGTATAAGAGCACTTGTCTCAAAAACAAGAGAGGAAAGGCAAGGAGAAGAAAAGGGAGGGCAGAGGTTAGGGAGAGAGACCACGACTTACATGTGGCTGAATACTACTTAAACACTTATGCAACTCTTCTCTAATAATTTTCCAGAGCTATGGAACATTTAGCATATTGATGACACACACTGAACATTTAAAGTTATAAAAAAATTGCCTGGTGTCTGATGAGCACTGTGACAGAGTTTCTTGAGCATTCCTAGTGTGAAATCCTCTCAAATTTAAACTTTTTGTTACTCAAAATTTTTAGATTTGGGGGAGAGATGATTTAGTGGTTAAGGGTGTTTGTTGCAGCCGGGCAGTGATGGCGCACACCTATAATCCCAGCACTCGGGAACCAGAGGCAGGCAGATCTTTCTGAGTTTGAGGCCAGCCTGGTCTACAAGAGCTAGTTCCAGGACAGGTATCAAAACCACAGAGAAACCCTGTCTTGAAAAAAAAATGTGCTTATTGCTCTTGCAGAGGACCCTGAGTTCACGTCCCAGTACTCATGTGGCTCACAACCACCTGTAACTCTAGCTCCAAGGAATTTGATGCCCTCTTTTGGCCTCTGCAGGCATCCTCTCTGTCTGTCTGTCTGTCTGTCTCTCTCTCTCTCTCTCTCTCTCTCACACACACACACACAGAAAACCAATAATAATAAAGTACAAAATAAATAAAAGTTACAGATTTGGAAGCATTTTAGATTTCCAATTAGGGCTATTCAATTCTTTAAGGGATTCTATGCAGAGTTCCTAAACAGCCTAAGCTGAGAAATCTAGCCAGGTGATGGTAGTGCACACCTTTATTCCCAACACTTGGAAGGTAGAGGCAAGAGGATCTACACACAGAGTGAGTTCCAGGATAGCCAGGACTGTTTCACAGAGAAACTCTGTTTCAAAAAACAACCAAACCAAAACCAAAAACTGAGAAATGTGAAGTGCTTTTGGGCCCCAAGCATTGTGAATAAGGATGCTAGTATATTTTGTATAAGAGATAATATGAACTATGTGTTCCAAGGACTCGAGTCGCTGAAGTCATCTGTTATTGACTGAGTCACACTGAACACAGATAATCTAGTCAAATAAAACAAGACAACTTAAAAATATTATCTGCAGTGTGAATTATTCACACTAGGAGGTGGCAGGGGACCAGAGGCTGTGAAGGCTCACTGTCCAGAGGTATCCCAAGGGAGTGAGCAGAGGTCCTGGCAATGGCTCGGGACAGCTGCTGAGGCTGTATGCTTCCTTCAGATTTTGTGTAACTTTAGTGTGTTTAGCAATGTTATCTTTAAAGGGAAATTTCACTTTTGGTTGTGTATGGACAGAATTCTTTGGCATCTTTCATTTGGCTTGTATTTTTAGTTGGCAAGGACATCTATAAGACAGAACAGACTAGTTCTTTAATTGTTGCAGGTGTTTCTTTTCTGTTAGTCTCCTTAAATGGTCCTGGTTTTCCTCACGTCTCGGCATCCTCCACCATCTGCTGAAGTCTAAGGTCTCAGCAACTGCTGTCAGTAGACAGTTGTGGGTTTTTGGTTTCTTTATTCTGTCATCACCTGTATACATGTAGGCTTGCCATGTTCATCATCTCTCTGAATGCTGTTTGTTCAGGTGCCAGGGCTACTGCCTGGTAGACAGTGCCATAGAGCCAGAGATCTTTGATGCCCAGAAAGAACTTTTCCCTGAGTAATAGCAACTGTATCAGCCTTGCGTCTCCCTGGGCAGTCATGTTTGCTTGAGGAAATGCCTCTGGTCTCGAAAGTACAGAAAGCCTTGGCCTGTTCTGCATATGGGTGAGAAAGGCCAAGGGTCACCTTCTTAGTCCTGTTGTCTACACCTGCAGCCTAAAGATCACCAGAGGAATGGAGTTTCTGGGTTGCAGTGTTGTGTGTGCATCCTGAGCTTTCATTTTTCTTATTCTTCCTTTCTTTTCTTTCAGTTTTTCGAGACAGGGTTTCTCTGTAGCTTTGGAACCTATCCTGGAACTAGCTCTTGTAGACCAGGCTGGTCTTGAACTTAGATCTGCTTTCCTCTGCCTCCCAAGTGCTGGGATTAAAGGTGTGCGCCACCACCGCCCAGTCCTTTCTCTCTCTCTCTCTCTCTCTCTCTCTCTCTCTCTCTCTCTCTCTCTCTTTTGTACATGCAGCCCTGGCTATCCTGGAATTTGTCCTGTAGACCAGGCTGGCCTTGAATTTACAGAAATCTGCCTGCCTCTGCCTCCCAGGTGCTGAGATTAAAGGCATGTACCACCTAGGCCTGAGCCATCATTTCTTATCAATACGTAAACAGGCTATTACTGCCTCTGTGATGAAAATACTGACTTGATTCTACCAGAAAACAGCACTGAAGTGCATGGGTAGATATTTCCATAGGTCTCACACATACATTGGCTTGGCCCTTGGCAATACTTATAGCTCAGCAAGGCCATTTCTAGACAGTGGCTGCTGTTCCTTTTATGGAAGGTTTTCAGAATTATCAGCATGTGAGGCAGTTTCTGAAACAGAAATCCTGATACAATTTTTAGTGAACTGAAACACTTTGGTATTTCTCATGTTTTAAACAGATGATGCTGGAGGGTCTTGAAGATTTTAAAACTTGAAACTTGAAAACCAGCCTTCTGTAACCACAGTGCCATGCCCAAGCGATGAGGAATGTACAGAGGACTCCATATGGATCTCTCAATAGAGAACTGTTATATACCCCAAAAGAGCCATGTGGGTGTGTGGCCTTTGTGGTTGAATGACAGAGTTCCACTATGTGCTTAGCTGCTCAGGAGGTGACATGGACACACTTCAGGTATACTCTGTAAGGACTAATGGACAGCTACCTCAGGGACCAAATTGGGAGGTGGGATGTACCTGGCATTGTTCCCTCTTCTTGTTTGACATGTTTTCTTATGTCAGGGTGTTATTTTTCCAGTACATGGAGGAGAGTGAAGACTGTCCAAGCAACAGTAGTTGCCAAAGAGAAAATAAGACGTAAACATTATATTTTATACCTTTACATAGAAACATCTTTTACTGTAGAAAGTTTTTTAAAGATGTGTTGGTTTCATTGTTAAATAGTAAAGAGTAAGTGGAAAGTAGAGGCACTTGACCCACTAGAAAAAATGGTTGTTTTAAAGGGATTACTCAGTCAGCTGGGTTTCTTTGGAATTGTGATGTTTTAGTAATTTCTCTTTCAAAGAAATGGCAGACTGCCTGGTAGGAAGTGTTAAGTCCAGAGTCTGAACCCTTTCAAAAGTCTTCAGTACTGTCTAGATCCACTTAGTGACATAGAAGCTAGAAAGTAAAAGCGAAGCACAAGCAAAGCTTTAAACTTTCAGATCTTAAGTTCTAAGCTTTCCAAGTCTTATTTCTTCTCTAGGCTAAGGTCCATCTTTTCTGTTCTCCTCTTCCCATGGTTTCTATTAAGATTTACATGGAGTAGGGTAGGCAATACTTTGAAAGGGCTTGCCACATTTTAACTACATTCAAAGTTTCCTTCTGGAAAACACCCACGCTCAGAGTTCCTCTGATAGTGATGATGGCAAAGGCTCCCATGTTATGCAGAGTGGTCCTGAAAGGAAGACTCCTTAGAAACAGGTCCTGCATGGCTCATTTGAGGCTACTAATCTTTGATATGATGGCAGGTTCTTTGATATCTTGCCAAACCCTGCCTGTCACATTGCATGGATGGCACTGTAGCTCCCAAGGGGACAGGAATAATTAAGAACAGGAAACAGGTTGCGACAGGGAATGAGGGAGAAGCGAGAAACAGGCTAAAGACCCCCCTCCCATTTTTAAGTGTGGAAAAAAAATCTTTTATGTCACTGGTTATAAATAAAATTTTAAAGTCAACCCTGTGTGTTCAGGTTTTTTTTATGACAAGATATGGTAATATGAGAATATTTAGTCACTGAACTGTGAAATCAAGCAAATTATTACTTTTGAATGTCTCTAATTAAAAAAAAACATGAATTTTTGAAAACTGTTTTTTGGGAGCTAGAGAGATGGCTTAGTAGTTAAGAGTACATACTGCTCTTGTAGAGGACCAAGTTTGGTTTCCAGCACCCACACATCAGGGGACTCTCAACCACCCAGGGAATCTAATGTCCTCTTATAGATTCTGTGGGCACCTGTACTTATATATGCATAGACCCCAACAGAAAGAGATTATTGTTATTTTGAGATAAAGTTTCACCTTGTAGGCCAGGCTGGCTTCTAACTCATGGCAGTTCTCCTGCTTGGCCTGTTAAATGTGATTACAGGTTCAGCAGTGAAACTTCCTTTTTTAAACACATTTACAAAATGCAAGTGCTATCAGGGATAGCTAGATTAAATATTAAAGTTGATCTTTGTTTAGCAAAGTTTAGCAAAATTACATTCTGCTGGCTATAAAAGCAGGATGCAACAGATTCAATGCAATGCCCATCAAAATTCTTCATAGACCTCGAAAGAACGCTACTCAACTTCATATAGAAAAGCAAAGAACCCAGGATAGCCAAAACAATCCTGTACAATAAAAGAACTTCTGGAGGCATCACAATCCCTGACTTCAAACTCTACTACAGAGCTACAGTACTGAAAACAGCCTGGTATTGGCATAAGAACAGACAGGAGGACCAATGGAACCAAATAGAAGACCCGGATATCAACCCACACATCTTCGAACACCTGATCTTTGATAAAGAAGCAAAAAATATCAAAAATATGGAAAAAAGAAAGCATATTTAACAAGTGGTGCTGGCATAACTGGATCTCAACATGTAGAAGAATGAAAATAGACCCATATCTATCATCATGCACAAAAGTCAAGTCCAAATGGATCAAAGACCTCAACATAAATCCAGCCACACTGAACCTTATAGAAGAGAAAGTGGGAATGCATTGGCACAGGGAACCACTTCCTAAATAGAGCCCCAGCAGCACAGACACTGAGAGAAACAATTAATAAATGGGACCTCCTGAAACTGAAAGCTTCTGTAAAGCAAAGGACACAGTCAACAAGACAAAACGACAGCCTACAGAATGGGAAAAGATCTTTATTAACCCCACATCAGACAGAGGTTTGATCTCCAGAATATACAAAGAACTCAAGAAATTGGACACCAAAAGTTCACATAATCCACAGACCTAAACAGAGAACTCTCAACAGAGGAATCTAAAATGGCTGAAAGACACTTAAGGAAATGTTCAACATCCTTAGTCATCAGAAAATGCAAATCAGAACAACTCTGCGATTCTATCTTACACCTGTCAGAATGGCCAAGATCAAAAACACCAATGACAACTTATGCTGGAGAGGTTGTGGGGAAAAGGGAACACCATGCTACAACCCCTTTGGATGTCAGTGTGGTGATTTCTCAAAAAATTAGGAAACAACCTTCCTCAAGACCCAGTAATACCACTTTTGGGTATATATCCAAAGGATGCTCAATTGTGCCACAAGGACATGTGCTCAACTATGTTCATAGCAGCTTTGTTTGTCATAGCCAGAACCTGGAAACAACCCAAATGTCCCTCGACCGAAGAATGGATAAGGAAAATGTGGTACATTTACACAATGGAGTACTACACAGCAGTAAAAAACGACATCTTGATTTTGCAGGAAAATGGATGGGGCTAGAAAACATTATTTTGAGTGAGGTAACCCAGACACAGAAAGGCAATTATCACATGTACTCACTCATAGGTGGTTTTTAAACATAAAGCAAAGAAAGCCAGCTTACAAACCACAATCCCAGAGAATCTAGACAACCGTGCAGACAGTAAGAGAGACTTACATAGATCTAATCTACATGAGAAGTAGAAAGTAGAAAAAGACAAGATCTCCTGAGTAAATTGGGAACATGGGGACTTTGTGGGATGGGAGAGGCAGGGAGGGGAGCAGAGAAAAATGTAGAGCTCAGTAAATATAAAAAAATAAAAAAGCAGGATGCAAACTACAAAACTAATTCACAGCCCATCAGACGCGTTAGTATCACACTGAAGGATCTGAGTTTTCTTGCTTTAATAAACTAATATAACTGTATTCAGTCTTTTGTTATGGTGTGTGTGTCTTTAATAGAAGAAAGCATTTAATGGGGCTTACAGTTTCAGAGACTGACTTCCATAACAGGGAACATTGGCAGAGGCCAGCAGGCAGGGCCCTAGAGCAGTAGCTAAGAACTTACATCTGATCCATAAGCAGGAGGCAGGGAGAGAGAAAGCTAATTGCAAAAGGTGTACTCTGTTGAATTTCAGAGTCCACCCCTAGTGACACATCTCCAACAGGATCATACCTCCTAATCTTTCTCAAACAGTTCCATCAAACATATGACCCTACCAGAGCCATTCTCACTCCAGCCACAGTTTTATAATTAAAAAGTCCTTTGACTTATTTTTTAAAAATTATTATCTGTGTGTCCATTCCCTCAGCCATACTGAAACCTGTCAGTTTTACGGTGTTTTTGGATGTTCTTTTATTCCAATATGGTTCATGTGTTAGAAGGAAACAGTCTCAGCACAGGGTATTTGCTTCTCACTTTTGCTAGTGAGAAACACAAAGTTAGCTAACGAGCTCTGACCCTCTCTAGTGGTTACTGTCCAGCGCTCAAGAGTCAGGTAGTTCATATGAACTACTTGAGAACCTCGTTATAGCCTCACTAAAGCTGGAAACTGGTCCTTCAAGAATCTTCTGATCTAAGTGGATGCTGCAGATCACACTCAGTTCCTTGGAACTGAGAATACCCTGAATCTTCACTTTGCAGCTCCCTAAAGCTCAGAGGCTCTCTAGCTCCCATGTGTACAATGAGCGTCCTCCACAGTAGACTGAGCTTCAGACATCCCTCTTCATACCCACTTTCTCCATAAGTTAACATCAGGGCTCTTTCAGGGTAAACTGACTTTTAACTATAGCACTTATGTATTTCATAGCTATTTAATGTATAAAAAAGCTCTTTGCTTTTCTAGGGGAGGTATATAGTTCAATAACATTACATTTTATTTTGTGTATGTTTGTGGGTATGTGTATGTGGGGTGGAACTAAATCTTGTGACTCAGTCTACTAAGCAGTCATAGAGCATGTTCTGTGTACAAAAACCAAGTTCTATTCAGAAGTGACCCTTGGCTTTAGGAGGCAGCTCCTGGGTCGGCAGTTGGACCAAATTTGACTTCCATGAAGATCTGCAGAGTCCTTCTGTTCCACTTTGAAACAGGAATGAACACTGCTGAAAACTGTCCACATTCCTTCCTCTAAGCAACAGCATTTATATGAAGTTGCTGTTACCAGGCAGCACCTTACAGTTCTGTACATCCTTAAGATAAACTAGATTTAGAAAAATTAGTATTATACTAAAGCAGATGATTCAGAAGTTTCCTGCTTTTAAAACTTGTGGAGGTTATTTTACCTGTTTTCAGTACTGACACATACTTCCTCTGAAATAATTTCCCATATAAGCCAGGTTCACTAGTTTACTAAACTGCACTATGATTGCTATCTTTAAAAACTATTAAGGTTGGGGAGGTACTCAGTGGTAGAACACTTAAACAGGGATCTGGGTTTCATCTCTAGGACCACAAAAATAAAAACTCCAAACCAGCTGTTTCCCTTAAAGATAAATGCAAGGCAAGACCAGAGTAAAGATGCTGCAGAGTTCAAAACTTTAAACCAATTTATTTCAAAACAGAAGTTCTTAAAAAAAACAAAAACCACACACTTTATTCACTGCTGCTATAGGAAACTTATTGGAATGGGGCTGAGTACTCCTTAACCTGAGTGGGCTATCAACCTGTTTGACTAAAACTGTAGGAAATTTTCTCCCATGACACATGGGATCTAAACAAAGACTGACCTAACTCTACAGGGCCAGAGTACAGCTCCTATAGCTGGCGGCTGTTCAAAGACATGCTCATTTCTAACGAGACTGGGGGGACTGCGAGGACTGGGATGCTTGTGATGCTCTGGGCTTCCGGTGTCTCCTGCTGCCTTCTTGGTCTTCAGTGTCTGGATACTTTGAGAGGTCCAGAGTCAACACGTGACTGAACATGCATTCATCGTGCTGCAATGGAGGGAGGCCAGTTTTAGTCAACTCTCCTGCTTAGAGGAGAGGTATTTTTCAAAGTGAGGTCACTAGTTAATCTTGATTTACATTTAAAAGGGATTAGTTATTCTGTTTTTGAGTCAGGGTTTCTCTACATTTCTCTGTCCTGGATGGAACTCAGTACATAGATCAGGCTCCTGAAATTCAGAGAAATTTGCCTGCTTCTGGCTCCTGGGTGCTGGGATTAAAGGCATGCATCACCACACCTGGCTCAGTAAATTAATTTTTATGTTAGCTTAAAGGGGAACTGCCTAAAAACTGAAGGTCTTGAACTATTGCTCTACTCCCTTGCCTCAGGTTTTTAATTATTTAAAAATTTTATTTTGTGTATGTGTGTATGTGTCTGCAGGGTACAGATGTGAAGGTTAAAGGACAACTTGCAAGGCTTAGTTCTCTCCTTTCACTGTGCATCTGGGTGATGGAGCTTACATTATCAGGCTTGACAGCTGGCGCCTTTACCAGCTGAGCCATCTCAATGGCCTTACGCTCAATTTTTCAGTTAAAAAGTATTTGTTTGGCCGGACGATGGTGGCGCACGCCTTTAATCCCAGCACTCGGGAAGCAGAGGCAGGCGGATCTCTGTGCGTTCGAGACCAGCCTGGTCTACAAGAGCTAGTTCCAGGACAAGCTCCAAAACCACAGAGAAACCCTGTCTCGAAAAACCAAAAAAAAAAAAAAAAAAGTATTTGTTTGAATGGCTTTAAGACAGGTGTGTTGGCCAGGTGGTGGCGGTGCACGACTTTAATTCCAGCACTTGGGAGGCAAAGGCAGGCAGATCTCTTCGAGTTAGCGGCCAGCCTGGTTTACCAGAGCTAGTTCCAGGACAGACTACACAGAGAAACCCTGTCTCGGGGGCGGGGGGGACGGACAGGTGTGTTGAAATTATAAAAGTTCCTGTACCCTTTGGAGTGCTGAGTGAACTTGTTTTTTTGATAATATTACATCTTTGCACGTCACAAGTTAGAAAGGAGAAACACAGTATTAACCGATGTTACAATGTACCACTGTTTGTAAAACACAACTACCACACTACCATGCCATTTTAAAGATACTTTTTTTTTTTACTATACATATTTGTGTGTGTGTGGAGGGGATGAGTTAGTTTTCTTTCTTGATCATGTGGGTCTGGAGGATCAAACTCAGGTCAACAAGCTTGGTAGAGCAAGTGCTGAGCCATCTGTGGCCATGCCCTACAGTTTTATTTTCCTTCTTTCACTTAAAATATCTTAAATTTGTTTCTGTAAAGGAGGGTGTCTGAGTAATTACTCACAAACACTACTCTTTAAAAGTCATTTGGTTTATATTTACCCACTATGGAGCCCCGATAGTGTCTGCAAATTCTTGGACTATATGGATGTGGAAAGAAATCCCAAGAATAGCAGGGCCTGAGGAGTTTATGGGGCCTGTCCTTGCCCCTGTTCTCTTACCTCTGGGTAGATGCCTATCAGGGCATCAGCTCTGGAGTAGAACTCCTCTTTCAGGGAAATGATTATCATCTGAAACTGTTCCTGACTCTGCTCTTTGATGTAACTTGAAACCTGGGAGGAAATAAAAAGCACACATTTCACCAGCCTCCTTTGAGCTCTGGGAACAATGATTCTCTTTATTTTCCTTTTAGTTTTCAAAATCACATTTGAGTTGATAACTCAAAGGTTAAAGATTAGGAAAATGTGGAAAGTGTATACAGTTTCATAATCAAGTTTTGGTTAAATATGAATTCTTGCTCATTCAAGAAGCTCAATTCCAAGGAAATAAGTAAAATAATTGGGGTATGGTGGTGCACACCTGTAATTTCAGAGAAGCAAAGGGTCTAAGGGAAGTCCTGGTATCCTCAAGGGAATACCTGGAACCACCTAACATCCTTCTGCCTACCCTAACGCCCTACCCTTTAAAGCTTCCTTTATGAAGCTCAATTGAAGAAAATCCATTCCCAGTGCCACAGCCTTTATGTGGGGGACATTTTATATCCAGACCATCACATAACATTTCTATTCCAAGAGTTCCATTCCTGTATCATGGTTTCTACCATGGCCTCTAAAACCAGAGTTCCTTCTGTGGATGTGGATTTTTAGTCTATCTCATTACTACACTGTAGATGGCACGTCAGAAGCAAAGTTATCCTGAGTTCAGAGCAGTTAGAACCAGTGTACTCTGACCCAGACCAATGGTAGGGATTTGGCAAGTACTATCTTAATAGATTAAAGTCTGAGTCTTAGTTTTCCTGCACCCAAGTTTTCAGTGGTTTGTTCATTTTATCTTATTTGGCAAGCAAGCCATCAAATGGTCTAGCTTATGCTTGAGTGTTTGTCCTGACTTTCCTTAGTTATGGATTATGACCTAAAGTACAATTCAAATAAGCTCTTTTTCCACTAAGTTGTCTTTGGCCATGGTTTTGTCACAGGAACAGAAAAAAACTAGAACAAAAATGTCCTATTAGAAATTGAAAGCAGAAGCCCAAAGTGGGGGTGGAGGGTAGTGCACACCTTTAATCCCAGCACTCCAGGAGGCAGAGGCAGGCAGATCTCTGAGCTGGAGGCCAGCCTGGTCTACAGAGCAAGTTCCAGGATGGCCAAGGTCACACAGAGAACACACTATCTTGAAAATCCAAAGGGTGGGGTGGGGAAAAGAAATTGAAAGCAGAAAAAAACTTACTTTGCCAATGTTAGTATTGTCCAGGGCTGCATCTACTTCATCTAATACAAAGAATGGAGCAGGCCGAAAACTAGAAAAAAATGACATGCATATGAGTAACTTCCTATTTGCTTTATGAAGACTTAGAGGCAGCTACTTAAGAGTACACAAAACCTTTGTGAGACTCTGGGAGACTTTTGGTGCCACCATGCCCAGCTCCCACACATTTCAGTGAGTTCTCTTCTCACATGTCTGTATACTGGATTGCACATGAGTATTAAACCATCATCTCCCTTCCACCTCTTCTCTCCTGTGGGCAGTTAGTGGCAGCAATTATTATAGTTATTTAGGCCAAAACCATGGAGCCATAACTGACACCTTCACATTCCATGCCTGTTTGTAACAATCTCTCCCTCTCTGTCTCTCTGTCAGTTTTTCAAAACAGAGTTTCTCTGTAGCTTTGAAGTTTGTTGTGACCAAGCTGGCCTCAAACTCAGAGATCCACCTGCCTCTGCCTCCTGAGTGCTGGGATTAAAGGCGTGCACCACCACTGCCCAGCTCAACCTCTGTCTCTCATACTGTCCCAAGCCACCACTACCTTTCACCTTGCTTGGTACAACAGCATCCTAACCCTGTGCCTATCACTCTACACATGCTAAGGCCACTTTGGACTCAGGGTTTTTGCACTTGCTATTCTTTATTATATCTATAGCATTCTTGCCTTAGCTACACCCAAACAGCTTGTTTCCTTAATTCTTACCTATTCTAATTGTTTTATTGCTGTAAAGTGCTTCAGGGCCTCTCATATCTCCATTCCTTTATTTTTTTTTCTATGGGATTTGTCATTTTCAAATATTCTCTATATTAGGGAAATAGTTTACAAATATACTTTATCTCCTCCAATGAAAAAAGTTTTGTTTTTAAACAAATGTGTTTTACAACACCCCTCAATGGTGTTGTAAATGAGCCTAAGACCTCATACTTGGGAGTACATGTATTCTATTGCTGAGCTATAGCTATAGCTCCAGCAAAAATGAAGTTTTTATTTTGTTTTCCTTCTCTCTAATCCTGGCTGTCCTGGAACTCACTTCGTAGACCAGGCTGACCTCAAATTCAGAGATCCACCTGCCTCTGCCTCCTGAGTGCTGAGATTAAAGGTGCGCACCATCAATGCTGGAAGTAATGAACTATTTACAGGAAAGACACTTTGTTTTGTTCACAGGAATCTCCAGAGCCTGCAACAGTACCTGAAAGTGTGAATATTTAGTAGAGTGAAGGGAAAGGGTGCTACCTAACGAGAATCGCATTCTGCTGTGATCCTGCATCTGGAGTCCCTCCCCAGCCCACATGGTTTTTCTCTGTTCCTCTCCTGGGGGGCCTGTCCCATTCCTTTCTTGAGACCAGAAGTCAGATTCCTATGTTCTTTCTTAGTGATGGGAAGAGAGCGGTACTTACACTGGTGCTGCCTACTGTGAATGCTGAAGGCTGTTTGCCTTAATTTTACCCAACTTTTATTTCTTGATTTATATTTCAAAGGAAACAGTATAACCATCATCAATGGAAATGAGAATGTTAAGCCACCCTACTCCCTTTTTTAAGGGAAGAAATATTTTGCTTTCATTACACAGCAGAGCTCTGAGTATGGCCTAGGAAAGTAATTTGTAAATTAGGTCATTGCTTATTGTTCATTTTTGGCAATCTTGAGATCATATTTAGATTATCCAAATACTTTCCTTTAAAAAATAAAACCAGAAAACTACTATCGACAGCATTTTTCAAAGACTATACTTGAAGATTTTCTAACTTGCCATAGACCTAAATCAAACTTCAATTTATGACTGAAAAAATGGCTTTGGTAAATATTATTAAAGAAAATAATTATAGATTTTTTTTTTAGAAAGATGCCGTTGGTAACTTGTTGTGGTCTTACCTGTGTACAGCAAACAGAAGAGCCAAAGCAGCCACACACTTTTCTCCCCCTGACAAATTGTCCATAGGCATAAACCGTTTGCCTGGAGCCACACAGTTATAGCTAATTCCATCTAAATAAGGTTCTTCAGCATTCTCTGGGCTAAGAAATGCCTGAAACACATTTACTTAGCCATATTAGAAAAGTAACCAATACATTTCAAATTGAGTGGCAACATATTTAAGTGAAAATATTCTTTCTCTTGGTTAGGTTTTCCTTAATTTTGATGGGAAAATGATAATACCTGTAAATACATTAAATTCTGCATTTAACCACAAACATCAAGGTTATCTGGGATGAGGGAAAGAGAATGTTCAAAATATCCAAGGCCCAGGCCTTTCCACCATAATTCCATTCAAACCTTAGCAGCAGAAGCCGCAGACTTACAAAAACAGTCGTCGTCAACTTACTTGTTACTCCATATACCTGGTATTTATGATGGGCCACATATTGTAGGTATTTGCATGATTCCTGTTTTCAATGAGCTAATATGCTTATTTTACTAAAAATAAGTTATGTTTAGTTGAAATTCTAACATTCAGAATTAGTATCATCTCAGTCATAATGTGAGCCCAAGCAGAGCTGGCACATAAATCCTGGCCTACATCTTTCCCCACACTCGATTCTATTGATAATACAGCTGGAGTGGATAATACAGTGGGCCAGAGATTTGATCCCGCCTTTTAGTCTTCTTTTGATGTGCTGATCATTACAACTATTTCTTCTACCCTGATCCCACCCACCTTTACCACAGAGACAAGTAGTTCCATAAAGTCAATTTAGTAACAGAGAATAGAATTTCAGAGTTTTTTTTTTTTTAAAAAAAAAAAAACTTAGAAATCAAATGATCCAACTCTACTCATGTTTCAAGTGGCTCTAATTAGTCAGTGATGTCAGGATAGTGGTGGAATCCAGAACACATGTCTTGAGATGAGAAGTCTTCTAAATTGACTTTGCACCTATATCATTCAAGGACTATGCAGTGGTCATTTATTTCTCACCAGAAAACAACAAACACCATCTGTTACTCTAAGCTTCTGTAGTATTGAGGGTTGAAAACACACCTGGGCACTGCTGTTCCTGCAGAGCTTCTTGTAGATTTGATCAATTGAGACTGAGATGTGCTCAAAGCACTGGCTGAAAGCATCATATCTCCGTCTTTTCACCTGTTCAAACTCTTGCCTACATACTCTGGCTTCCTTTCTGCTGGCTTCAAAAGCTAAGGGAAAAAAAAAAATCAACATTCTTTATTTTTGAGACCATTGGGTGCTTCTCTTAAAATTTATTATGTAGAATATTTCAGAACTGTTTTTTGAGTTTGGTTGTCTTGAATATATCTACCTTCAAAATAACTGATACTGAATTAAGAAGACATCTTTTAAACTCAATGATACTTTTCCTGGTAGAGCTAATGTCTAAATAATATTAGTAAATCCTGACAGTGTATTTAATATACTTACTTTCTTGAATGAAAAATATTAATTATAGCCAGGCGGTGGTGGCGCATGCCTTTAATCCTAGCACTCGAGAGGCAGAGGCAGGTGGATCTCTGTGAGTTTGAGACCATCCTGGTCTACAAGAGCTAGTTCCAGGACAGCTAAGACTGTTACACAGGGAAACCCTGTCTCGAAGAAAACCAAAACAAACGGGCTGGAGAGATGGCTCAGAGGTTAAGAGCACTGGCTGCTCTTCCAAAGGTCCTGAGTTCAATTCCCAGCAACCACATGGTGGCTCACAACCATCTGTAATGAGGTCTGGTGCCCTCTTCTGGCCTGCAGGCATACACATAGACAGAATATTGTATATATAATAAATAAATATTTAAAAAAAAAACAACCAAAAAAAAAAGAAAAATCTTAATTATATGTTTTAAAATAGTAAGCCCACTTTTTTTGTGAAGACAGAGTCTCATGTAGCCAGGCTAGCCTCAAACTCACTATGTGGTTGAGGGTGACCTTGAACTTCTGATGCTCCTGCCTCTATCTCCAGAGTTCTTGTATTATAGGTGGGTTCATGCTTCTAAACCAGTTTATGAGGATTTGGAAATGGAACCCATGTTTCATGTACATTAGATATTTGTCCAACAGAACTATATTCCCTCCCCAATAACCTATTTTTAAAGTAAAGCAGAATGTTCTTCATGAAGGAAGACATTTTGTATTTCAGAATTAAACACATATTAATATAAGGCAACATAGAAAAATATATAATAAAATAAAGGTACAATTCAAGGAGGCTGCTGGCACATACAGAAATAGAACATCCAAGCATATATTGCTAACAACTATAAACTCAATTTTACCATCTGCAGATTCTTGAAACTTGTCTCTGACAGCTTTTAAGTTCTCCTGTGCTCGTAAGTTTGGAGCTGCGGTCTTCAGTAGAGTATTTTCTTGGGATGCTACTTGCTCTAGAAGGAGTGTAAGGTGGTCCTTCACTTCCTTATCCGATTGTAGAGCCTATCATTAGCAAAGAACAACACTGACAGACATGCCTTTAACATTCAAAGGTAAGGCCTAAGTACAAGGCTTACCTTACCATTCTTTGTGTGTAGGAACATATCTCTCTGAAGGTGAGAGGACAATTTTTGGGACTGATTCTATTCTTCCATTATGTATGACCCAGGAATTGGACTCAAGTTCTCAGGGTTGGTGGTAAGTGCCTTTATATGGTGAGACACTTTGCTGGCCTAAGACTGCTGCTATTGCTCATCTGTCTATCATCTATTTTGGTTTCTTGAAATAGGGTCTTGCTATATATCCCTGGCTGATCGGGTATTCACCTGGATAGGCATCAAACTTGTAGTAATCCTCCTGCTTCAGACTCCCAAATGCTGAGATTACAGGTGCGTAATCTACTTGCACCCCCTGCATCTCCTTGCTCCTACAGTCGCCATTCTGGGTTTGGTACTGCAGTCACACAGGCAGTGTCTGCAGCTGTGCCTTTCTTGCTCTAACACTGTATCACACTGCTCTGGGAACATTCTTTACCTCCCTAGATTATGCCCAAAAATGTGAAAATTCATTTATCATTTGTTTTTTTTTGTTCATTAAAAATAATATTGGCCACCTATTATGGGTTAAATATTGAACTGTTAATCATAAAAATTATTCAGTCTTTGCCTTAAAATTGCCCACAGAGGTGCTGGAGAGATGGCTCAGTGGTTAAGAGCACTGTTTGCTCTTAGGACCTGAGTTTGATTTTTAACATCCACATGGCAGCTCACAACCATATCTGTAAACTCCAGTTCCAGGGAATCTGACACGTTCTGACCTCTGAGGGCACCAAGCATGCATGTGGTACATAAGCATATGTGTCAACAAAACACCCATATGCAAAAAACACTTAAAAAAACAACAACCACAGAGAAGTAAAAAAATACAAACTGACATTTACACCGGGATGAAAAAGCCTCCTCACAGTATGAACATAGGTGCAACATGGTAGAGAGAAGGAATCCAAATGACCTAGAATGTGCAATGCTTAACTCCAAAGCCAATGAATAAGGAAGGGAAGGGGAAAGTGTAGCTATGTTCTTCCAGGAAAACTTTCTTGACTCCTAAAGTGGGTTAATTAATATATAATAAAGATAATATTTAACCTACTGAAAAAAGATTATTTGAAAACTGAATAAGCTGATTATCTGGGTGACTTGAAAAAATAACAATAAGGTAAATTTTAATTGTTTGAGTATGATAGTTTCTTGCTGAAATACTATGCTTCCCAGCTTCTCTTGCAGACTATGGAGGTCATTTCACCCTTATAAGAGACCCCTCATCCCATCTTCTTCTGTGGGCAATCTGGTCACCCATACACATGGGTGACAAAAGTACCCCACAACTGTGAATAAACATGGCCCTGCCTAAGGTCAGAGCAAGCCTCTCTGTCTCTCTACAGCTGCTTTTAAATAATCTAACACACTGGTGCCAAAAGACCTAGGAAGGCATCTGGAGCTTGAAGTTGTCCCCAACCTCCCCTGACTGGCAGCTCCCAGCCTTTATTTACTCTAGGACCCGAGGGCCTTTCTTTTCACTCTCCATCTCAGCCCTTTCTTTCGCCTTGCTGTCTCACCCTGACAATTTGAACTTGGTGGATGGCCAAGATGGGACCAAAACACACATGCAACGTAACAAAATGCCAGGACAAGGTAATGGGTTGCACTTAACTTAAAGGCCCCTAGTTAGGTCTGGGTGTTCACTTGAGCTTTCTTCTG
Organism: Alexandromys fortis; assembly: GCF_014885135.2. Taxonomy (NCBI): domain Eukaryota; kingdom Metazoa; phylum Chordata; class Mammalia; order Rodentia; family Cricetidae; genus Alexandromys; species Alexandromys fortis. Next base: position 12,980,692 of record NW_026067901.1, on the reverse strand, counting down.
CCTTAAGACCTGCCTGTGATGATCAGCCAAAAGCCCTGAGAAATTTCCACTAACTCTGTAGTTTCTTAATCCTGAAACTATAACATTTGGAGACACCCCATAACTTTCTAGATGTATTTAGTTACTGCAAGACTTAGAAGATGCTCTATGCAACTGGATTTGACCCATTTTTTTTTTGTCCGTGTCCCTCATCTGCTTCAAATTTTTCTGTAGAATTTAAACTAGTGATTTTCTTTAGCCTTTTCATGCAAATCTGGCCTCAAAATACATTGGAGAAATAAATGGCCACTGCTGGCTCATTTGGAGCTTTTGATTTTTAGTATCTAAAATGACTTAAATAACGGAATGGAAGCATGGTCTGAGGCTCCCTTCCCCATAAAACTCATAGTTAACTTTAATCTTTCTCAAGGTTCTGGCTTACAACCACACTCAGAATGTCTCCCACTGTTTCTTCTGCTTTTGGCCTAGCCTGTATCTCCAAGCCTAGATAATCTTGTTTGTATCTTTTTTTTTTTTTTTTTCAAAACAAGGTTTCTCTTTAGCTTTGGTGCTTGTCCTGGAACTAGCTCTTGTAGACCATGCTGGCTTGTTTGTATCTTTAAAGCTAAGAAGTAAGCATTTTTGATTGTCTGCCCCATCTGCAGATACATACAAACTGGTTATGGATATGTAGATCACTGGGTTCAGCTTAAAGAGAACTGAATGTCCTTTTGGGTATGGATAACATTGAAATTTTTTTTCCTGTTCTACTCTACCAAAAATGTGAGCTCTGGAGCTGGAATTTGTCCTGTCTGTTCTAGACCCAAGCATGTTTAAAGTCTTCTTCCAAAGAGCCGGGCGATGGTGGCGCACGCCTTTAATCCCAGCACTCGGGAGGCAGAGGCAGGTGGATCTCTGTGAGTTCGAGACCAGCCTAGTCTACAGAGCGAGTTCCAGGGCAGGCTCCAAAGCCACAGAGAAACCCTGTCTCGAACCCCCCCCCCCCAAAAAAAAAGTTTCTTCCAAAGTCTGTCCTAGGTAGGCTGGCCACCTGACTCTGTGACAGGAGGAGAGCAAACGAAAAGATACTTTGTTTTTGAGAAGAACTAAGAAGAAAACTAGTTTCCTTAGAGGTTACAAATGACAAGGTGTTTTATTTTTAGCTTTTAAAGACAGGATTTCACTGTGTAGCTCTGGCTGTTCTGGAGCTCACTCTGTAGACCAGGCTGGCCTTGAACTCACAGAAAATCTGCTTGTCTCTCCCTAGAGCTAGGATTAAAGGTGTGCACTACCACTGCCCGGCAGAAGGAAAGATGTTTTAACTCCTTGAATTCACCCTACTTTTCCTTTGTTTTGTTTACTATCTTTAAAGCTTTTGTTGAAACTTTATGTATTTGAGGGATTATAAGTTCATTGAGTGTGATTTTAAAAGGATAATCTTAATTTGGTAGAATATACCATGCATGTAACTTGGAATCAACTCTTGTTCAGGAAAACAGTGTGTGCCTGACAGCTCACCTGGGAGTATAATGTGGCTTGCTACAGTCAACAAATGATACTATTAAGTGATATCCCTTGACCCATAAGCCCTCAGGTTCATTAGGAAAGAAGGAGATTGTTTCTAACCTGGGCTCACCTGCACTGCTTTGAAAATATAATCTATTCTCTGCCCAGATAGAGTTCCAGGGCCAGAGCCTGCACTCTTACCTTGAAACCTTCAAGGAGTACACAGGCACTGGCAGTGATGCTTATGGATATTTTCTTAGAAATTCTAAAATCCAAAAGCTTATTAAATTTTGTTATCTTGCTTTAAAAATTATGGCTCTAAACAATCTATTTTTAAATAGAATGATGTTAAGATATGTTCTCTCTGCTGTCAATATGTGGTGATCTACAGATCATCAACAAAAGGAGTCAAGAGTTGGCCTTCTTTGTTAGTTCAGTACATGTTACATGTAAATTGTTACAGATTTGACAAGACTGACTGCTTTCATCTTTCATCTATTGGCTCACTGTATGGAATAAAAATGTTATAACATTTTTACAAGGTTCTGTTAATAGGGTTAATTTTAGAAAACTATAAAATGAATCATTTACTCTTAACTAGGCAGTCACTGTCTCTGAGAATACACTTTTTATTAAAAAATTAAAAATCATTTCTTTTGGGGGAAATGCAATTTAGAATAAAAATGTCTCTTTAAAAAACCTAGCAATATAAAAATGTTTACAGTGTAATCCTGAAATATAGATATAACAATTTGATGTAAACAAAAATACTGTCATGTTTTTAAATACTAGATTTAGTCATTTAAGGTAACAGTTCCAACTTTATCAAATGGTTTCTAACTAGAAATTTTGTAGTACTTGAGATACTGTTTTTGTTCATTAAATAATAGTTGGTACTGGAAAATTTGGTACATTTACACAATGGAGTACTACACAACAGAAAAAAATGACATCTTGAAATTTGCAGGCAAATGTATGGATCTAGAAAGCATCATATTGAGTGTGGTAACCCAGATCCAGAAAGACAAATATAATATGTACTCACTCACAAGTGGCTTTTAGACATAAAGGAAAGAAAACCCAGCCTAAAATTCATAACCCTAGAGAACCTAGATAACAAAGAGGTGCTGTGGGACATTGATCTATATCCTGTCAATTATATTTTAAATAAACGCTGATTGGCCAGTAGCCAGGCAGGAAGTATAGGCGGGCAACCAGACAGGCAGTAGAGGTGGGTCAAGTAGAACAGGAGAATTCTGGGAAGACCCGACCAAAGAAGCAGCAAGATGTGACTGCCCCACTGAATAAGGTACTGAGCCACATGGCTAGCACAGATAAGAATGATGGGTTAATAATAGGCTATACAAGTTATAAGAGTTAATAAGAAGTCTGAGCTAATGGGCCAGTCAGTTTATAACTAATGTAGACCTCTATGTGATTTCTTAGGGACTTAACGATTGCAGGAACTGAGCAGAACAGAAACCTCTGACAACAAAGAGGACCCTAAGAGAGAAATACATGGATCTAATCTACATGGAAAGTAGAAAAAGACAAGATTTCCTTAGTAAATTGGGAGCATGGGAACCATGGGAGAGGGTAGAAGGGGAGAGGACGGGGGGGGGGGAGTGGAGAAAAATATTATAGCTCAATAAAAACAATTAAAAAATATATACAAGGTTCATCACATGTAAAAGCAAGGAATATCACTTAACACACTTTATGTTCAAATTCATTCCCTGGATGCTGACTTTAACTGACTTCACAGCTCCAGGTCCTCAATCCTTATGCAGGAGTGTAATGTAAACAAACAGCTAATTACAATCACCTCATTTTTTTTTTTTTTTTTTTTTTTTTTTTTTTTT
>NW_026067901.1:12948407-12977047 GCF_014885135.2 Alexandromys fortis | reverse complement strand
CTTCCTTCCTTCCTTCCTTCCTTCCTTCCTTCCTTCCTTCCTTCCTTCCTTCCTTCCTTCCTTCCTTCCTTTCTTTTAAGTCAGGGTCTCTTTGTGTAGCTTTGGTACCTGTCCTGGAACTTACTGTGTAGACCAGGCTGGCCTCAACTCTCAGAGATCTGCCTGCTTCTGTCTCCTGAGTGCTGGGATTAAAGGTGTGTGCCACCACTACCCGGCTAACTCTGTTTCTTGATATTCCCCACAAAATTGTAGTTATTACCCCCTAACTTATGTTCTGGATCTTTGGCAATAGTACAATGGCCCCTTGGATGGCTGTTGCTCCCCTTGTCACCCTTCTGTGAGCCTTGAAGCAGTTACTAAGAGATCCATACTCCAAAACTCTTAAAAAGCAGTTTGTGTGACCTCAAAAAGGGGCCTATTGGGTAATGAGCCATCCAAATTATTCCTCTTCTTGTCACTCTAGATATTTTTTTGGAGACTCAGAAGTAAAACAGTTGGACTGAATGAAGCCTTCTTTGCATCAATTAACCTCTCTGTTTCATCAGCTCAGAGCTACTTGGCTCTGACTATTGAGTACTCCAAAATTAAAAAGTACTAGATCTGACTACTGGTAAGGATGGGATTTGTGCTCTCCTCAAACAATCCTGCTTTCATGCCAATAAATCCTAACTGGTTTAAAGTGGGGCCCAAAGCCACAAAAACCGAACAAAATTACTCTAGCTCCTCCCCCTTGATCATGTTTTCCTCCTTATTATCTTCATACCTATGTTTTTACCCTGTCTTTTATATGTTTTACTGAACTTCATTCTATACCCAAACAAAATGTTTCAGGTAAACTTGCGCAGTAACGTTCACTCTATTTGTTCCTGATCCATCTGCCAAAAGACCTTTTGGATGCCGTGGGAAAACTAGTTAAATGGACCTTCATCTCTTTCACCTCAGGCCAGATACAATCCTTTTACATTAGTCCTCTACTTTCCCCTGTCCTCTTTCTAGGATGCTCTGTAGCTTCCTCCTACTTCTGCTAGCTTCGCTGATGCAACAGTCCCGCCAATGTAACCGATCAGTCACTGTTATCTTGAATCAACATTTTCTCTCACTGGACTACTCTGTTCCTTCCTACCCCTTAACCTTCCCCCCAAATTTTCTTTTTCTTTCTTTCTTCTTTCTTTCTTTCTTTCTTTCTTTCTTTCTTTCTTTCTTTCTTTCTTTCTTTCTTTCTTTCCTTCCTTCCTTCCTTCCTTCCTTCTTTCTTTTTCTTTTTCTTTTTTGGTTTTTCTAGACAGGGTTTCTCTGTAGCTTTGCAGCCTGTCCTGGAACTAGCTCTTGTAGAACAGGCTGGCCTCAAACTCATAGAGATCTGCCTGCCTCTGCCTCCCAAGTGCTGGGATTAAAGGCATGTGCCACAACCACCCGGCTCTCAAAAAATCTTTCAATTCTACTTTGTAACCACTTCCTTACAGTCCTGTAATTATTTTTCAAGCCTCTTCAGAAATAAAAGTTGGCAAATGCCTGATCCATCAAAGTCAATCAAATTAAGACACCCCCCCACCACATGACCAGAGGAACCCTTCTTCAATGGATCCAGTACTAATCCCTCTAACAAAGACCCTTTTCAGCAGAAAGCAGCTATAACATTCCTGCTGTGCGTTTTTAAATATCCATTTTTAAATAGTTAAGAATGATAACTTCCTGCTGAAAGACTACACTTCCCAGTTCCCCTTAGGGGTTAAGGAAGTCATTTCCATCCCTATTAGGGCTGCATCCCATCTTCTGTAGGCATTTGGCCATCTACACACATGGGTGAAAAGAGTGCCCCTTCACCATGAATAAACATGGTCCTTTCTAAGGTCAAACCAAACCTCTTTCTGCCTTCTGTCTCTATTCAGCTGTCTTTAAATATTCTAACAAAGTAGGCAAATGAAAACTAAAGGAAATATCTGCTGGGGATATAGTAGAGTGTTTTCCTAGTATGCACAACTCAGTACTTGGGAAGTAGAAGCAAAAGTATCAGAAGTTCAAGGTCATCCTTAGTGAGTTTGAGGCCAGCCTGGGTTACACAAGACCCTGTCTCAAAAAACCCAACAAAATAAAACTAAATAATCCAGAAAATCATCAACAAAAGGTAATTTACTGGATAATGAGGTAGAAAAGGACTTTTCTAAACTAATGTAAAATGAGAAAGCAGTAAATAAAAACTGTAGAGAAGACAAAAGCCACAATATAATCAAATAATCCAACAAGTCTCCCAAATACATTAACACATGTTTAAAGATGTGGGCTTTGTTACTCAGCATCGTTCTTGCATTTCAACATTGCCCATGCTTTGAAAAGGTGAGCCATTCTTTTTTTAAAAAAAATTATTATGTATAGTGTTCTGCCTGCATGTTTGCCTGCAGGCCAGAAGAGGACACCAGATCTCATTATAGATGGTTGTGAGCCACCATATGATTGCAGGGAATTGAACTTAGGACCTTTGGAAAAGCAACCAGTGCTCTTAACTTCCGAGCCATCTCTTCAGCCCCAAGGTGAGACATGTTTACTGTGGGATCGTGTTGTGGAATAGAAATGACTGACTCAGGAAGGCTGTGTTCCCTTTAGCTACGGGCTCAGGAATGAACATGTGACCTTGTTTAGGTCACAGTATAACCAGGGAATAATGGCTTAGGCTTTCTAGGAACAACTTTAGTTCTGGAACAGTACTACCCCAAAAGAAAGGTTCATTTCTCCAAAGATGCTGGCAGTGTAGGTAGGCAGCCTAGATGGCAGTAGTCACTGTGCCCAATGAGTTCATGTCAGCCAGCCTAGAGCATGACTGTCTCATAAAAAAGAAAAAGGTTACCTATTTTCTGCTATTTATGAGAGGTACTCAGCATTTATCCTGCTCCAGGCTCAGAACTAACACTCTTAGCCTTTACCCAGGGATGAGATGAAAGGAGCTACTACTTTTATTCAGTCTGCCCCTTTCAAATGTAATGAGGCAATGCTAATAAACTGACTTCTGGGGATAAGACCTGACTGCTGATATATCAAATGTGGTTAGAAGCTTATAACTTTTATCATGTCCTCTCTGGGAATGAAGAGAAATTATGGATTTAGTTTGATCACTAAAGTCACCAGTGGAATCAGTCATGCTCAGAGGAGGTGCATTCAGGTTGGTGGACACATGGACAGGCTGGCAGGGCAGCTCACCTACAGGAGGCAGAATGCATGGGAGCTCTGTACCTCCTCCATTCCTGTCCTACGCATCTCTCTCACTTGGCTCTTCCCATGTTCTATCTTTCATAACAAATTGGTAAATGTATAATAAATTACCCTGAATTCTGTGTGTGATTCTAGCAAATTACTGCACTTGATGGTTAAGGCATCCTTAGGTGACTGGCATCTGAAGTGCTGGCAATATGTGGCCTGAATTTGTGGAATATGAGGCCACCCGGGACAGGCAATGCCAGACTGGAACTGAACTCTAATATTTCCAGCTGGTGTTCAGAGATCTAATACTGCTACTTCTCTGGTGTTGAAAACACTGTTAATATAGATATTTGGTGGTATATGCACATATTTGTGTGTGTGCCTATATATGTGTAGAGGCCAGAGGCTGACTTTGGCTGTCTTCTTCAGTTTCTCTCCATTTTATTTTATGTAATTTATTAATTAGAAATGTTTTACAAGCATTTTTGCCAGCATGTGTGTCTGTACACCACTTTCATGCAGTGCCATGGAGGACAGAAAAGGACATTGGATCCTTTGGAACTGAAGTTACAAATGCTTGTTAGCTGCCATGTGGGTAAAAGCAACAAAACCTGGGTCCTCTGGAAGAGCAGTCAGTACACTTATCACAGAGTAATCAATACTCCCTTAAAGGACTGTAGTCTACTTGGATGGATGCTTCTTTTTCATAGATATCAGCTGTTATTGGGTACTTTCTGTTAAGTGAAAAAGACACTTGTAACCTCTACTCCAGTCACTTGAGTCACTCAGATCAAAAATTAACCCCATATAGCAACCAAACGGGGTCATCTCTACAGCCCTCCACCTTATGTTTTGAGACAAGATCTGTCACTGAACTGGAGCTCACTACTGACTGGCTAGACTAGCTGGCCAGTGAGCTTCAGGGACCTACCTGTCTCTGACTCCCCAGTTCTGGGATTACAGACTTAAAACTGTGGCACCCAGCTTTTTTCTATGGGGTCTAGGTAGCCAAACTCAGGTTATTATGTTTGCTTGGCAAACACTTTACTGACCGAACCACCTCTGCAGCTCCTAGTTCAGTTTTTGGAGACTGGGTTTCATGACACATGAGCTGACAGCCTTTTTCCCCCCTCCTGCCTCTATCTCCCAAGTGCTGGGATTGCAGGCATTTGCAATCATCACCGTAGCTTTCTTTTTTCCCTCTGATGTCTCTTCCCCCACAAAATAACAAACCCTACCAACCATCCACCCCAATATCTTAAAACTAACGATATTAAAATGATCCTATAATATTTTAATAGCCAATATTACTGTTAATCACAAACAAATCTTTAAATTACCTTCAAATCTTCCCTTAAAGGACTGTAGTCTACTTGGATGGATGCTTCTTTTTCATAGATATCAGCTGTTGCTTGGGTACTTTCTGTTTCAGTTAACTGAAAAAAAAAAGGGGGGGGGGAACCCGTGCCTGAATAGTAACCTCTACTCCAGCCACTTGAATCACTCAGATCAAAAGTTAACCCCATATAGCAACCAAACAGACACAAAGGCCTGGTCTCAGCCATTCCTGACATAATCATGCACCAGTGTCCTGTCAGCATAAAACATTATTGACAAACTATCGGGAGCCACTCGGAGGGCTGACATACTTCCCTCTATCAGTGCAGCCCACCCTACATGTCTGCTCAATTCTTACCTCAGCTGCCTCCTAGCTGCCTTCCCTTCCTATCTAAGTCTCTGAGAACCACCATCACTTGGTTTTCTCCTGTTTTTTTTTTCCTGTTAAAAATGTATCAATGTCTAACTTAAAAAAATTAAAAAAGAGGTTGGCTGTTGGTGATGAAAACCAAAATTTACAAAATGAAAGAAGAAAGCTTTATTCATCCCTTAGTAGACTTCTTAGCAATGTAAACTCAATGAAACTACTTTTTGAATTAAGTTTACATTTTGCATACTATATTTGTTAAAATAGCTGAAATGCAAGTTAAAGCTCAGTACTAAATATAGCGCAGAAGCAATACATATCATGAGTGTGATGCCATTGCATATGTGAGAAGACATGGCATTGTTTGACTTATTTTGCTTATTGTCACAATTTCAAGTTCTATTTTCCTTCAAATAATATATCATTCTTTACAGCTGAACAAACTTTCATGTATGTATATACATTTTCTTTACCCATTCATCTGTTGACTGGAATCTAGACTGGTTCCATGTTGACTATTGTGAGCAGTATTGTGATAAATACAGATATGCAAGTGCATCTATGGTATGCTGATTTCTCAGGGCACATAGAGAGTAGCAGCATATCTGTATCATATGGTGGGGTTATATTGTTGTTTTACTTTTTTTGAGAAACCTGTATACAGATTTCCACAGTGGATACACTAGTTTACATTTCCACTCGTATTGTATAAAGTGATCCCCTTTCCTCACATCTTCACCAGCCTCTGTTGCCATTTGTTGTTTTGTTTTGGATGGTAGCCAATATGATCTAAGTGTTAATTCCTGCTGTTAATTATTGAGTTGTTCAAATCCTTTGCCTTAAGTCCTTGCCTCTATCCATATTTCCAAGTGTTCTCTCTGTTTCCACTAGCAGTTTCAAAATTTCAGGTCTCACATTTAAGTCTTTTTCTATTTTGAATTTATTTTCATATAGTAATAGGGAAGGAAAAGTCCATTCTTCTACATGTGACATAATTTTTCTAGTGTCCTTTGCTGAAATGACTTTTCACCGGTTTGACTTTAACCTTTTTTTCTGAAAACCAGGCTGCCAAAGTGTATGTGTATGTTTTCCTCTGGATACTCTATTCTGTTTCATTGGTGTGTGGATTTTTTTTTTTTAATAATAACAGCATACTGTTTTATTATGGCGGTGTTATATAATCTGAGATCAGGTATTATGATACTCCAGCACTGCCTTTTCTGCTTAGGATTACTTTTGTTATTAAGTTTTTTTGTGCTTCCATGTAAATTTAAGGTTGGAGACACCTAAGACAAAGAGGGCCTAAGGAAATCGGGAGCAGAAACCCGTAGCAATTCCCGTCCTGGGAGCCAACCCAGTCCTGGGACACTGGCAGACAAGGATGGAGCCAACGACCTGACTCAGAGTCTGCAATCTCCACCAGAACCGGAGTGGGACTGAACCAGTTACCTAAGACACAGAGAGAACAAGCTCCACCAGGAGCAGAAGCCAGGAGCAAACCCAGTCCTGGTTTTAAATTTTTGAAGAAAGAAATTGAAGACACCAGAAAGTGGAAAGATATCCCATGCTCTTGGGTAGGCAGAATTAACATTGTAAAAATGGCAATCTTACCAAAAGCAATCTACAGATTCAATGCAACGCCCATCAAAATCCCAGAAAAATTCTTCAAAGACCTCAAAAGAACGTTACTCAACTTCATATGGAAAAGCAAAAAACCCAGGATAGCCAAAACAATCCTGTACAATAAAAGAACTTCTGGAGGCATCACAATCCCTGACTTCAAACTCTACTACAGAGCTACAGTACTGAAAACAGCCTGGTATTGGCATAAGAACAGACAGGAGGACCAATGGAACCAAATAGAAGACCCGGATATCAATCCACACACCTTTGAACACCTGATCTTTGATAAAGAAGCAAAAAATATCAAAAATATGGAAAAAAGAAAGCATATTTAACAAGTGGTGCTGGCATAACTGGATCTCAACATGTAGAAGAATGAAAATAGACCCATATCTATCATCATGCACAAAACTCAAGTCCAAATGGATCAAAGACCTCAACATAAATCCAGCCACACTGAACCTTATAGAAGAGAAAGTGGGAATGCATTGGCACAGGGAACCACTTCCTAAATAGAGCCCCAGCAGCACAGACACTGAGAGAAACAATTAATAAATGGGACCTCCTGAAACTGAAAGCTTCTGTAAAGCAAAGGACACAGTCAACAAGACAAAACGACAGCCTACAGAATGGGAAAAGATCTTTATTAACCCCACATCAGACAGAGGTTTGATCTCCAAAATATACAAAGAACTCAAGAAATTGGACACCAAAAGTTCACATAATACAATAAAAAAAATGGAGTACAGACCTAAACAGAGAACTCTCAACAGAGGAATCTAAAATGCTGAAAGACACTTAAGGAAATGTTCAACATCCTTAGTCATCAGAGAAATGCAAATCAAATCAACTCTGAAATTCCCTCTGAACACCTGTAAGAATGGCCAAGATCAAAAACACCGATGACAACTTATGCTGGAGAGGTTGTGGGGAAAAGGGAACACTTCTGCATTGCTACAACCCCTTTGGATGTCAGTGTGGTGATTTCTCAGAAAATTAGGAAACAACCTTCCTCAAGACCCAATAATACCACTTTTGGGTATATCCAAAGGATGCTCAATTGTGCCACAAGGACATGTGCTCAACTATGTTCATAGCAGCTTTGCTTGTCATAGCCAGAACCCGGAAATAACCTAAATGCCCCTCAACCAAAGAATGGAAAAGAAAAATGTGGTACATTTACACAATGGAGTACTACTACACAGCAAAAAAAAAAATGACATTTTGAATTTTGCAGGAAAATGGATGGAGCTAGAAAACATTATTTTGAGTGAGTTAACCCAGACTCAGAAAGACAATTATAACGTAATCACTCATAAGTGGTTTTTAAACATAGAGCAAATAAAGCCAGCCTACAAACTACAATCCCAGAGAACATAGACAACAGTTAGGACACTAAGAGAGACTTACATAGATCTAATCTACATGGGAAGTAGAAAGTAGAAAAAGACAAGATCTCCTGAGTAAATTGGGAGCATGGGGACCTTGTGGGACGGGAGAGGAAGGGAAGGGAGCAGAAAAAAATGTAGAGCTCAATAAATATCAACAAAAAATGTATGAAAGATAAATTTTTAGATTGTTTTCTTTTCCTAGTTCTGTGAGAAATTATCATTTAAATTTTGATAGAAATTGTACTGAATTTGTACACTACTTTCAAATATGATGGCCATATCCAAAATATTAACTGATGATCCATGAGCATCAAAGGTTTTTATGTTAACTTTCTTTTTCAAAATCTTCAGAATTTTAAAGCTTTCATTGTAAAAGTTTTCTACCTTTTTGGTTTGGTTTATTCCTAGGTGTCTTATATTTTGAAGCTATTGTGAACGTTTTCCCTTATTTCTCAGTAAGTTTATTATTGATATGTACAAAATTTTTACTGAATAGATTTTTCTATGCCTTTAGTTTTTAATCTCAGTTCCTTCTTCTAACACATTCTGTTTTTTATTGGTGTTATTTATTCATTTAATAATAACTTGACAGCCCAAAGGTAGGAGAAGCATTTCGCCAAAACATTATGTCATATAGTTTTTTCTATTCGAAATAAACTGTAATGAACTTATAAATAAAAACATCACACCACTAGATTAAGCCTCTCAAACACTTGCCTAGTCCCAACTAAACAGTATATATTTTAGTTTTTTTTTTTTTGTTTCGTTTATTTAGTGTGTTGGGGGTGATAGTTGAGACAGGATTTCTCTGTGTATCCCTAACAGTTTTGGTACTTGTTCCATAGACCAGGGTGACTTTGAACTTAGAGATCCACCTGCCTCTGCTTCCCAAGAGCTGGGATTAAAGGTGTGCACTGCCAGGCCCAGCTAGAGTTTTACATTTTCACTACTGATTACACTTTTATATATTTACCCACCCACACACAAATGTACAAAAACCAAAACAAAAAAATAAACCCCCCCAATTAGCTTTATATCCTCTTTCTCATGTGTCCTTCTGCCTGCATTCCACCCTTCCTTATCACATAATGCTACTCTGGGGGACACAGTTCAAGAATGAAGTCATGTGAAATTCTGAGTGCTTGTAAAAAAAAACTCTAAGAAAATCAGTCTTGTCACCTCAGTTTCTTCAAAATTTCTTCAAATTGAACAGAGAATTGTTAGTGGAATATGTTTTTGTGCTCCTCCCAGGTGTAGAGGAAAGGCATGAATTTACTTCAGCTGTTGTTATTCATATGCCTTTACGGACAATTATGTTTTGACCACATGCAGTTTGTTGTTGTGACTGTACACTTTATTGAGGTGACTCTTCTTAACCCTGAGTATAAATCATACTGATGCTCTGAATTGCATAAATCTTTAGTCTGACTCATTTTCAGCTTCAATAGCCTAGGTTTACACCTCCAACTGGAGAGGTAAACACTTTCTTAGTTTCTTTATTTTTTTTTTCATTTTCTCTTTCTTGAGATAGGCTTTCACTGGTCTAGAATTCACTATGTAGACCAAGATGACCACAAACTCAGTGATCCCCTGCCTCTGTCTCCTGAGTGCTGGGATTAAAGCCATCTGCTACACCACACCCAGGTCTTGGGTTTCCTTTCTGAATGTTAAACTGTAGTAATGCGTTTATACCAGTTATATACATATGTATGTATTTAAATTATAGGCCAGAAAGGATTTATATGTGAAGGAAAAGTGACGTTTTCTTCCTGACTTTGGATCACCATCTTTTCAAAACCTGGTAAGTGTTAAACACTTTGCTGAGTGAAAGGCCGAGACCATAAGATATTGTACTGAAACTCCAGAATTCTCAGTTTTATCAACAGTAAGTTTCATAGAAGATAGGCAGCTTCAAGAACTGAACCCAGATTCCAGTTATCCTCAGGTGGTGGGCTCAGCTTCTTGTCATCAAAAGCAGGTCTATCAAACACTTTATCTTTTCTTTTAAAACTTATTAGATTTTGTGGTGGTTTGAATGGGAATACCTGCCAAAGGCTCACAGAATTGAATACTTGAGTCATCAAGGACTGGCACAATTTGAAAGGATTAGTAGGTGTGGCCTTGTTGGAGGAAGGAAATGTGTCACTGGGGGTGGGTTTTGAGGTTTCAAAAAGCCCATTCCGAGTCCAGAGTCCAGAGTCTCTCTCTCCCTTCTGCCTGTGGATCAGGATGTAGAACTCTCAGCTACTTTACCACCATGTCTGCCTGCAAGCTCCTAGTTTGATGTAGGGATGCAATGATGACAATGGACTAAACCTCTAAAACTGTAAACAAGTTTCAATAAAATACTTGCCTTCATAATGGTGGCGGCAATGCACCTTTAATCCAAGCACTTGAGAATTTGAGAGGCAGAAGCTGGCGGATCTCTGTGAGTTCAAGGCCAGCCTAGTTTACAAAGCAAGTTCCAGGATAGCCAGAGCTGTTACACAGAGAAATCCAATCTCCAAAAGAAAAAAAAAAAGGCTGTTATGGTCATGATGTCTCTTCACAACAATAGAACACTGACTAAGATTTATTCAATGTCTTGACTGTGTGCATGTATGTATACCATGTGCATGCTTGGTACCTGTGGCTATCAGAAGAAGGGAACGGATCTCCAGGAACTGGAGTTCAGAAAAGAGGGCATGCATCACCTGATGTGGGTGCTGGGAATTGAACTTGGTTCTCTACAAGAGCAGCAAGTGCTCTTAACTGCTGAGATTTCTCTCTAGCCCCACACTGTACTTTTCATTGCCTGAGCTAAGCCTCCTTTCATCTAAACTTTCTGGTGTGTTATCATCTAGTCTTCCATTCCACAATGCCTACTTGAATGTCTCCCATTGTGGGGCCGTGGAGGTTGTTTGTTTTTAATGGTTTTTCGAGACAGGGTTTCTCTGTGGCTTTGGAGCCTGTCCTGGAACTAACTCTTGTAGACCAGTGGCCTCAATCTCAGAGACATCCATCTGCCTCTGTCTCCTGAGTGCTAGAATTAAAGGCGTGCACCACCACTGCCTGGCAATTGTTCTTATTTTCAGGCTCCCAAACAAAGTAGCTCAGTCTTTTTTTTTTTTTTAAGATTTATTTATTTATTAAGTATACAACATTCTGCCTCCATGTATGCCTGCACGCCAGAGGAGGGTGCCAGATCTCATTACAGATGGTTGTCAGCCACCATGTGGTTGCTGGGAATCGAACTCAGGACCTCTGGAAGAGCAGCCAGTGCTCTTAACCACTGAGCCATCTCTCCAGCCCCCAGTAGCTCAGTCTTAAATAGGTTTCTTGTCAAGATGACACTGAGCCCATGGGACAAAACAGATTTACTTTCTTTTCTTAATTGAGTTTGATAGAGAAGTCACTATCTCACCACACTTCTCAATAAGATTCTAAGCTTTCAAGATCTTTCGTGGGCTTGTCCTAGGGCACGATTGCCAGTTTCTTTTTACCAGGGCTGTTTCTACTCTGTGTCTTCTATCAAGTAGACATGGCTAGTACTGCACAGTTTGGTCCTGTTTGTTGTGATACTTCTGTTTTTTTTTTTTTTCTTCCCATTTTCCATCTATGGTCTCCCAGTATTTCTCTTGGAAAGAATCTGTTATCTGTTTCTTCTTTCTGAGTACATATATTTTCTACCTTTTGTAATTTTCCCAGAGTACATGGAAAATCTTTCTGCCTTTTTTTTTATGTTTGGGGGTTTCTTTAAAGCTATCTTTAAGCTCAGAGATCTTTAGTTTTGTTTAATCTATTATAAGCCCATATAAAGTATTCAATTCTGTTAGTGTTTCTTTTGATTGTGCTTAAAATTCCCATCTCTGTTTAAATTATCCTGCTTACACACTGATTATCCAGTTGAGTTCGTAGCTTATTAATCCCATTAGTCTTAAACTTCTCTCCTGATAATACTAACAGCCCTACCATTTCTTAGTTTAAGTCTGATGCTAGTTCTGATACCTTTCCTGATAACCAGACATGTGCTAAGCAAAAGTAGCTACTACAAACACTCAGTCCAGTGACTAGGTGACAATCCTTTGGAAGCTTCTGTGACTGAACTATGAATTTCACAAACTTCTCAGTACGTTTTTTTTTTTCTCCCTTAGGTGGGACAGGATAGTGAGTGTTGTGTGAATTCTAAATGGGTCTTAATAATAAGAACTCAGAGCCAGATATCGAGCGAGGGGAGGTAAATGCTAAAAGATCAGAGAAATAAAGGAGCCTTCAGAAGGTTACAACATAAGAAAAGTACAAGATTGCTAGTTAGTGGTGGCTCATGCTTTTAAAAGCAGCACTCAGGAGGTAGAGGCAGGCAGATCACTGTGAGTTTGAGGCCAGTCTGGTCTATAGAACGAGTTCCAGGACAGTCAGGACTATTACACAGAGAAACCCTGTCTTGAAATACAAAAATATGAAATAAATAAATAAATAAATAAATGCAAGATCCTGAGATTGGCTTTCCCTAGATTTCTCTCTCCTCTCTCTCTCCTCTTTCTCTCTCTCTCTCTCTCTCTCTCTCTCTCTCTCTCTCTCTCTCTCTCTCTCTCACACACACACACACACACACACACACACACACACATTATTGCCCAGGACGATCTTGAAAACTTGACCCACATCTCAGTCTTAGAATCCCTCAAGTGCTAGGTCTATACAGTCTTGCACCATTACAACGAATTTAGAAACCTTTTCTTTTTAAATAAAAATTCAATATTAATTCATCTTAATATTTTAATATCTGCCTTGAAATACTCTATCACAAACATTTTCCCTTTCCTACAAGGAGCTAAAGAAGCTAAGATAGCATGAGCAGTTGAAGACACAATATATTGCATTTTTGGCTAGATACCTCCACTTCAATGATGTCCTCCAATGACCCCAGTACAAGACTTATCTCAATGTCTTGAACTTTGCAATCCAGCAGCAAATTATGCTTCTCTAGTTGCTTTTGTTCCAAAGAACCCTGGATGATTATAACTTCTTTCTGCAATTTTCCCACTTCTCTGTAAATACAGGATATGAAAAAGTGGCTTTACTCATTATGTAATTATACCAAAGAATAACATGTTACATTATAAACTTACATGAAAACATTACTTTCCTATAAGA
Organism: Alexandromys fortis; assembly: GCF_014885135.2. Taxonomy (NCBI): domain Eukaryota; kingdom Metazoa; phylum Chordata; class Mammalia; order Rodentia; family Cricetidae; genus Alexandromys; species Alexandromys fortis. The sequence continues at coordinate 12,964,000 of NW_026067901.1, read as the reverse complement.
GCTCTAAATGTCAGTCCCTGATTTACGCATTATCAGTTCTGAAAAAAACTATCAATGTATACATTCGATCTAAGAGAACTTTTCCATAGACATTTCTTTAATCAGAGCTAGCAAAGACCCTGCTTTCCTTCAGTTATTTTAATGATTTCTTTGAAACAAGGTTTTGCTATTTAACTCCAGTTGTCCTCAAACTTTGTATTATTCTGCTTCTAATTCACAAATGCTGGGATTACAGGTGAGTGTCACCATATCCAGCCCCAAATACTTTATTTTTAAATCTGTGCAATTTCAACCTGCATTTCCTCTTTAGTTAGACTGTATATTTTAAAATCTTAGCCTAAGAGAATTTTCTCTTAGCAGACAGATACCACCAGATCAGTTATTGCATCCTTGACAAATTGTTTTCATCATTCACAGAACATCTTAACTTAAAGTGGAGCATGAAGGTTAACACTAAGTTAACAAGGACCTTTAAACAGAAACAGAAAAAGGACAAAAAGAGAAAAAGAAAAACGAAGGAAGAAATCAGGATACAAGAGGAGATGGAGAAAGACAGGTGGTTCTCAAAAATGTAAAGAGAAACAAACGATTCTGTTTAAATTCAAAAGGCTGAATCTCAGAGCATTGAAGGTCTCTAGATAGTAAGGAAAATTATGACAGGCCAAGGGTTGAGCAAAGAAAAGAGTTCATGGTCCTATCAATCACAGGAAAGAAGATATCACTTTGACACAAATCAGCTGATTCAAGGCACTGACAGTCCTCATCATGATGACAATACACTTGTCAGATACCAGATACTGTTTCAAGTGCAGACATAGAGAAGAGGGGATCCCTGGAACAGGAAAATACCAGTATCAAAAGAGATTCAGGGTAAAGGACTACATGTGGGTTCATGTTTTCAGCTGCCAAAAAGAACTTCACTGTAAACTGTCCTGGTTTTTCCCTGTTTAGAACATTTGGAAGATGTTATGTGGGACCAAGAGCAACAAAGGGTAAACATTCAAACAAGTTTAGATAAGAAATATCAAATTGGAAGTATAAGTTTAAAATATTAGCCAGGTCTTTCAAACTGAAGTATTAATTACCTATCAACAGCCAAAAACTTCTTGCGTTCCTCTTCAATTTGAATATGAATTTTCTCAATGTTAGAACTCTGAGAGGCAAGTACTCCCTTAACTTGTTCTTGCTTTATCATGAGTTCATCCACGCTTTTCAGATATTCTTCTTCAGTCTGAAAAGAGAGAATTCGTGTGTCTGTATAAAACATTTTATATTAATACAAAAAGGGTTCTGCTATTATCTGTAAGAATGCTAACTGCTCCCTAGAGAAATCCCCTTACCCTGTGGCTGCTCAACTGTCACAGATTGTGACCCTCTTCCATCTTACAGGTTTTGGAAGCTAGTAATAATTTCCTGCCTCTGTCTTTCATTTTGAATCCACTCTTCAATCTGCTGCCACCCGACTTGTGTTCCATTTGTCCAGTGGAAGTGCTCATGAGACTATAAAACACTAGCCTGTCTTAACAGTTTTCATCACTTCTTCCTTCCCACAGTGCTGGACTTCTTCACTGCCTTCTCTTCTGTCTTTCCACTGTTTCTCAATTGTACCATGTTCTCCACCTCCCTTAATTTCAGCCTTTGTCTGAGATATATAGAACATATCTATAATCTAGCTCTCAGGAGGCTAGGACAGAATTCTGAGCTTGAGACCAGCATGGCTATATAGTGAAACTGCTTCTGAAAATGAACAAACCAGAACTCAACCAGTAATTCTGAAGTTTGTAGTTCCAGTCTAGAATTCTCCTTCCATCTACATGCTTGAGTCATCTCTGGCACCCTCTTTCTCTTCTCACTTAACATCCAATAACTCATCAGTTCTGATCATTTTACTTTAATATTTCTGAAATATGTTACCCCCATCCCAACCATGCACCATTAGGTGCTCAAAAACTGGCTACTCAGTGAAAGAAGCCATAATTTCAACAAAATGGTACTTCAGCCACCTATAGTAAATTACCTTCTTTAGGTTATCAATGTCTTCTCTGCCTTTCTGGATAGTCATTTTTAATGTGTCGATCTTATTCAGTTTCTTCTTAAGCTGATTTCGACTATATTCAAGCTGAATACTAAGACGAGTTTTTTGTTTTTCAAACTCTAATCTAGTATAATAAAATCAAGCATTATAAGTGGTCAGAAAAGTATGTTGATTCTTTTAATTTTTCCAGATTAAAAAATTATGTATATATGTAGGTTTATGTGTACCACATTTGTACAGATGTCTACTGACGCTAAAGGGCATCGGATCTTTGAAACTGGAGTTACAGGTGATTGTGAGCTGCCTGATGTGAGTTCTGGGAACCAAATGTAGATCCTCTCCAAGAGCAGTAAGTGCTCTTAAACACTGAGACATTTCTCTATCCCTTATTATTTTTTTCATATAATTTCAAAAATAAAAATAAAATGAATGCTATTATGAACCACATGCAACTTACCCAATCTTATAATCATCAATTCATGTTGACTCGTTTCACCTACAACACCATTCATAGCTACTGGATTATCTGAAGCAAATACCAGATTCTAGGTAACTTTATCAGTAATGTTCTATTCAAGTGACTGTTAATTCACAACCATAAACTACTATACCCTAAAAATGTAAAAATATCCTTAACATAATTACTGTCATTGCCAAATTTTCTGATACTATAGTAAAATCCTAGTTGTTTGCATCAGGATGATGTATATATTGGCAGTTCTCTCTCCCTTCCTTCCTTCCTTCCTTCCTTCCTTCCTTCCTTCCTTCCTTCCTCTTTTCTTTTCTTTTCTTTTCTTTTCTTTTCTTTTCTTTTCTTTTCGTTTCTTTTCAGACAGGGTTTTTCTGTAGCTTTGGAGCCTGTCCAGGAACTAGCTCTTGTATACCAGGCTGGTCTCGAACTCACAGAGATCCGCCTGCCTCTGCCTCCCGAGTGCTGGGATTAAAGGCGTGCGCACCACCGCCGGCCCCAGTTTCTCTCTTTCTCACTTGTTCCTTCCTTCCTTCCCTCCCTCCCTCCTTCTCTCCCTCCCTTCCTTCCTTCCTTCCTTCCTTCCTTCCTTCCTTCCTTCCTTCCTTCCTTCCTTCCTTCCTTCTTCTTTCTTTCTTTCATTGAGACAGGGTTTCTCTGTGTATCCCTGGCTGTCCTGGAACTCACTCTGTAGACCAGGCTGACCTCTAACTCATACAGATCCACCTGCCTCTGCCTCCCAATATATAAATGCCGCAAATAAAGGTGTGCATCACCACTGCCCAGAGATAGTTGACAGTTTCTTAAACCTTTTATAATATATACATTATCTACCCACTTTTTCTTTAAGCTATACATTTGTTCTCAGTCTTTGTGAATAGCTATTCATACATAAACTTCAAACTTGGGAAAGGATAGTTAGTTAGTACATGGTGACTAAATTGGGTACTTTTTATGTATGCAAGATTGTTGACCATTTGAAAATCAATGTAATTTATTACTGAAAGTTAACATATCTTTTAAATGCTAATTGTATAAGGATCTAAATAGTTACCAGAGAAAATATTTAAAAATTCAACACTTTTAAAATTTCATATACGGTGAGAATTTCCATGAAGAATTCCTCAACTTGACACAAGTATCTTAAAGTTTATATAAATTATACATTACTGTAGAAGTCTGAAAACTTTTTCCTTAAGAATTAGTATGTCTGTTCTAACCATGTTTATTCAATATTATGAAGTTAATGTAATAGGAAAGAAAAAGAAATAAGAAAAGAATACTAACTAACCAGTAAGAAACAAAACTTTTTATTTACTGAGAATATAATTCTCCATGTAGAAACTCTAAGGAATCTGTCTAAGGGCTAAGAGATCTAATGATTTAGCCAAGTTTTAGGATACAAGTTTAAGGAATACTAATTTTATTTTATTAAAAAGTTTTATAATTTATAATTTGTGTGTGTATATGATATGGGGGTGGAGGCACATATACCACAGTGCAAGTGTGGTCAATGAACAACTTTGTGGAACAATTCTCTCCTTGAACCTTTCCAAGAATTCTGGGGCTTTCAGGTCTCAAGGTTTCACAAGTGCTTTACCGATAGAGCTGTAATTTTATTCAATATGCTACCAACATACAATTTTATTTTATTTTTTTAAATATTTATTTATTTACTTATTATGTATACAGTGTTCTGTCCACGTGTATGCCTACAAGCCAGAAGAGGGCACCAGACCTCATTATAGATGGTTGTGAGCCTCCATGTGGTTGCCGGGAATTGAACTCAGGACCTTTGGAAGAGCAGGCAATGCTCTTAACCACTGAGCCATCTCTCCAGCCCCCCAACATACAATTTTAAACTAAAATTTAAAAACAACTGAATTTGCAAAAGCACAGATATATTATATGCTGAGAAACACAAATAATGAAATACACACAAGACTGAACTTATATACTAAAAACTAAAGTTCATTAATGAGTGAAATTAAAAATGACCTAAAATAGACACCATGTTTGTGGTTAGTTGTTAATTCTTCCCAAGTTGATCTCTAAATCAGTATGATCCAAACAGAAACTCACAAGTTCTTTTTAAGAACATGTGGTGAGGGCTGGAGGGATGGCTCAGTGGTTAAGAGCATTGGCTGCTCTTCCAGAGGTCATGAGTTCAATTCCCAGCAACCACATGGTGGCTCATGAATCATTTGTAATGAGATCTGGTGCCCTCTTCTGGCCTGCAGATGTACATGCAGACAGAACACTGTATACATAATAAATGAATAAATCTTTTTAAAAAAAGAATATGTGGTAATTTGTAAAAAAAAAAAAAAAAAAGGCCTCCATAGGAAGTGGCACACTTAGGAGGTGTGGCCTTCTTGGAAGAAGTGTGTCATTATGAGAAGGTGGGTTTTGAGGTCTCCTTCGCTCAAGCTGCCCTAGTGCGACTCATAGACACCTGTTGCTTGCGGATCAAGATGTAGAACTCTCAGCTCCTTCTCCAGCACCATGTCTACTGCACCATGTGTGCCTGCAGGTTGCTATGTCCTGTCATGATGATAATGAACTGAACCTCTGAAACTGTAATCCAGCTCCCTTAAATGTTTTCCTTTAGAAGAGTTGCTGTGGTCATGAGTGTCTCTTCACAGCAATAGAAACTCTTAAGGCACAATAGCAATTGAAAAATTGATTCTAAAATCTATGGATAAATGTAAAGGACCTAGAACAGGAAAAAGGAACACGACTCTTCTCCATTGTTGTACTCTCAGCCCCTAGGGAAAGCACCTGGCACATGAAAAGCACACAATAAATACAAACTGAATGAATGAATGAATGAATGAATGGGATATGAAAGCATTATAGAGATTAACAGAAAGACTTTGAGACAAATGTTGATAATTTTGATTTTAAAAACATTTCTCTTTTCAAATGTTTTAAATGGGGAAGGGTGGGTGGAGAGATAGGGTCTCCATTATGGAGCCCTGGTTGTCCTGGAGCTCTCTATGTAGACCAGGCTGGCTACAAACCTCACAAATACCAGCCTGCCTCTGCCTCTCAAGTGCTGGGATTAAAGGTAAGCACCATCACAGCCTGACAACATGATTTACTAAAAAGTACAACTTTTGTCTACTGACATTAAATATCAAATCCCTCCTTGTAGATATATTTCTGGACTCTACTTATGAGCTAATAGCTCATGATTTATATTATGTTTTAAAATTTGGGAACTGAGGCAAGAGAGATAGGTGGTTAAAAGTGGTTAAAAGCTCTTGCTGCCTTTTTAAAAGAAAGAAGACTTAGGTTCCCAGCACCCACACTGGGTGACTTCTAACTGCTTTAACTTCAGCTCCAGGGGTTCTGACTCTCTCCTGTCCTCTACAGAAAGTTGTTACACATGTTCACATAGCATATATACAGACATTCACATATAAACTTGAATCTCTAAAATGAAATAAAGTACAATATGAAAGTTCTTGTCCCACTATTCACTAGTTTCCCTCGTATTTTTCTTTACTTCCTATGTGAACTTTAGAATCAGTCTATCAAAAAAAAATTCCATATAGGTGGTATAGATTAATTTAGGAAGAAATCAACTTTTGTTGTTGTTGTGTTTTCGAGACAGGGTTTCTCTGTGTATCTCTGAAGCCTGTCCTGGAACTTGCTCTGTAGACCAGGCTGGCCTTGAATTTAGAGATCTGCCCATCTCAGCTTCCCAAGTGCTGGGATTAAAGGTGTGCACCACCACTGCCTGGCAATCTAACTTCTTTATAAAAAGAATGAGTATGCTTTCCTCTTTGTTACAGTTTCTGCTAAATTTCTTTGTAAGAAACTGAAGTTTTACTAGCTTCTCCATCCTCTGTAGTACTGAATATGAAACCCAGGCGGAGCCTTGTATATACAAGACAAGTGTGATCAATTACTGAGCTATTTTTAAGCCTAACATTACTAGCTATTTTTTGATGAACTGAAATAAAGTCTGGCTCAAGCATAATTCATTTAAATTAGGGAATAGTTATTTTGACATGTATACTATACTGCTTACCAATATTTTTTAAATAAAAATACCTTTTTTGATCATTTTCTTGCTGCTGTTTAACATGTTTGTTCTCAAATTCACGAATATTTTCCACACCAATTTCTTCACAGAAGTCTTGGAATATTTCATCTTCTACCTTTCAAATTATTTTAAAACAATTGATTTAATAACCATTTTTAAAAATACATAAGCAATGCTATAATTTTTTACTCTTAGTTTTTCCTGAATTAGTCAAGAAGCTAATCAGTGCACTCAGCCCAGTACTTTCTCTTCCTTATCTCCATAAACTACGCTCGTATGTTTTCATAGTTCTTATTCAGAAATCTACATGAAAAAGCTCATGAACTGGATTTACAAAATGGTATTATGCACTGTCTGATATAAACCTGTGGAGATTCTATTTACTTTAGCCCTGCTAAAATATAATGTTCTACATGAAAAAAGAATATATTCTTTATATGAGTAAGATGAAGTATCTTGGATAGTAAAAACAATTCAAAATTATAGCACAGAGTCACTAATAAATTCCAAAAATCTGGCACAATCTCAATCCAACAATAATATCTAGCCTCAAATACAACAGCATTTCAATAATAAGTCATGTTAAAAACTTGTGGATTTCAGTCAGGCGGTGGTGGCACAAGCCTTTAATCCCAGAACTCACAGGTGGAGGCAGGCCTGTGAGTTCAAGGCCAGCCTGGTCTTGGGCTGTTCCAGGACAGGCTCCAAAGCTACAGAGAAACCATGTCTCGAAAAACAACAAACAAACAAACAAAGCCTAAAACCAAAATAACCCAAACTTGTGGATTTCAGTTAAACATAAATATGATAAAACTTAGACGGTAGTAAGTAACATTAATGCCAGTGCATAATTGAAACCATGGGAAACTTCAGAGGTCCATAATCCTCTGTACCAGAAGATCCTATTCTGATATTATGCTCTATTCTAGGCATGAGTGAATAACAACATCCAAAGGATGATTTTCTGAGCTAATCTTGAATCCACAGTTATGTATACACAGTCAAGAAGCCCTAGCTCTGATCTAGAACTATATTCTATATGCCATTTAAAAACAACTACAATATTTATCACCTTATCTATTCTATCTTGAAATTCTTCGATTTTTTGTTGCTGATTGTTGATTCCTTCATTCAGCATAGCACACTGAGACTCAATATTCAGCAGTTCACTTTGTAGCTGAGATTGTTCCTAATAATAATAAAAAAAATTTGCTTAAGAACATGACCATTTTATACAGTAAAGCTAAAAACATAATAGATGTCTTTTACAATGAACAAATGAAGAATTGTTAGCTACAATGGACCCTGGCACAGCCAGACAACATGATTAAATACTACAGAAATCATCAAGGACTGTAACAAAATCTTAAACATGGCAAAAAGTACCTACAATTACATAATGTTATGTAAATTTCTTTTTTTTTTTTTGAGACAGGGTTTCTCTGAATAGCCCTGGCTGTCCTGGAACTCCCTCTTTAGACCAGGATGGCCTCAAACTCAAGAGATCCACCTGCCTCTACCTGCCAAGTGCAAGGATTAAAGGCGTGTACCACCAGTGGTATCATAAATACCATTCTTAAATTCTATGCTGTGATACAAATTTCCACCAATCTTTAGAAAAGTCTACATTACCCGGTAAAATGCAGCAAGGTGCTTCTTTTTAAGCATTTCTAGTTCATTTTGTGAATATTTGAGTCGTGTATTAGTTCCTTGTACTAAAGTCTGTATTTGTTTCAGATCTGTTTCCTTGCGGAGCGTCTTCATTAATTCCTAAACAGAGAAATGTGAGAACATTTTACAGTGTAAAAGCACTTTTACTATTCAGTGCTTTCATAATATTCACTGATTTTACACACAACCATTCAACTTCTGAAAAGAGATAATATGTGTGGAATGTAGGTAAGAGCCAGTGGCTGACTGTTTTACTTGTTGGATCCCGTTTCTGAGTTTTTATTAATTGTGGCTCATATATATACACACATTACATATAATAAAAATAAAAAGATTTGGTGTTATAAGTACATTTGTCATCTGGAATAAGATAGCATACAACGTTCACAAAAAACTAACAAACTTTCCAACAAAAAATACAGACATGAAAAGTGAAAAACAGGTGCTGGAAGATGGTTCAGTGGTTAAGAGCATTGCCTGCTTTTCCAAAGGTTCTGAGTTCAATTCCTAGCAACCACATGGTGGCTCACAACCATCTGTAATAAGGTCTGGTGCCCTTGTATATATACATAATAAATAAATAATATTTTAAAAAGTGAAAAACAATGCTAAACAACACACCCGTGTTTATATCCCAAGTATTGGTGTTTTATTTAATGCAAGACATTCACTATAGTGAGATTTATTTGTCAAAGGTATTGTTGTTCTTTTGTTTTACCTTTTTTTTTTTTTTTTTTTTTTTTGGTTTTTCGAGACACAGTTTCTCTGTAGCGTTTGGAGCCTGTCCTGGAACTAGCTCTTGTAGACCAGGTTGGCCTTGAACTCACAGAGATCTGCCTGCCTCTGCCTCCCAAGTGCTGGATTAAAGGCATGTGCCACCACTGCCCAGCGGTATTGTTCTTCTTATTTAATGTCTGTAAGCAGTGGATGAATATTCTTTTCCTTACACTTCACTAGAACCATGTATTGAAATTTTCCAGACTTATTTACAAGAATAAAGCAACCTCAATTTGTATACCATCAGAGCATGTCTTATTTCTTGGTCATATAGGTGTTGTCTTTCAGTCACTAATAATTGTATGTGTGTGTACATTCCATGTGTGTGTAGTGCCTGTGGAGGCTGGAAGAGTGCATCATATCCTCTGGAGCTAAAGTTACAAGTGGCTGTAAGCTGCCCAACATGGGTTCTGGGAAACAAACTCAGGTCTTCTGCTTATAGCAGCAAGATCTTTTTTTTTTTTTTGAAATTTTTTTGATTTTTACGGAGCTCTACGTTTTTCTTTGCTCCCCTCCATGCCTCTCCCCTCCCCTCAACCTTCTCCCAAGGTCCCCATGCTCTCAATTTACTCAGGAGATCTTGTCTTTTTCTACTTCCCATATAGAGAAGATCTATGTGTGTCTCTCTGAGAGTCCTCATTGTTGTCTAGGTTCTCTGGGATTGTGTTTTGTAGGCTGGTTTTCTTTGCTCTATGTTTAAAAACCACTTATGAGTGAGTACATGTGATAACTGTCTCTCTAGGTCTGGGTTACCTCACTCAAAATGATGTTTTCTAGCTCCATCCATTTTCCTGCAAAATTCAAGATGTCATTATTTTTTTTCATAGCAGCAAGATCTTTTAACTGCTGACCCACCATGTATTAGTCAGGGTTCTCTACAGTAATAAAACTTATAGAATAAATCTATCTAGAGAAAGAGAATTTATTAGAATGATTTATAGGCTGTGGTCCAGATAATCCAACAATGGCTATCCATGAATGGTCCAAGAATCCAGTAGTTGTACAGTCCATGAGGTGGGATGTCTCAGCTAGTATTCAGTATACACTGGAATCCTGAAGAAGTAGGGTTTAATGCCAGTAAAGGAATGGACTTGCCAATGAGAGCAAAGAGTGAACCTTCCTTCTTACATATCTTTATATTATAGAGAAGTACAAAAAAAAAAACCCAAACACTTTCTAGTTCAATAGCTGTGTCTTAGGGTTTCTCTTGCTATGAAGAGACACCATGACCACAGCAACTCTTATAAAGGAAAAAATTTAATTGGGGTGGCTTATAGTTTCAGAGGTTTATCCTATTACCATCATGGTGGGACATAGCAGTGTGGAGGCAGACATGGTGCTGGAGAGGGAGCTGAGAGTTCTACATCTTGATCTAAAGGCAACAGGAAGCGAACTGTGCCACACCGGGTGTACAGTGGGTTTCCTCCAACAAGGCCACACCTTCTCCAACAAGGTCATAACTCATAATAGAGCTACTCCCTATGGGGGTCATTTTCTTTGGTATCACTACAAGCTACAGACCATGTACCAAGAGATGTGTTAATCTGTTCAAGTAAGGACACATCTGGTACAGCAGCTGAAATTGGAGTGAGTGATTGAGTTTTGGATAGTCAACTGTCATTTTCCATAATCCATCTAACACTCCATATTAGTCAGACAGAGTTAAAGGGAGATGTGATGGGAATTATTGCCCTGTATCTTTCAAGTCCTTGATGACAACACTAATTTCTGCAGTATCTGGGGATGTGATGCTGTTTTTGATTCACTATCTTCCTTGGCAGAAGCAACTCTAAAGGCTTCCATTTAGCCTTTCCAACCAAAACAGCCCTCATTCTACATGTCAGAGAACCAGTGTGATGCTTCCGCCAACTTCTAAGTATATCTACCCCCAATTATACATCCTGGGAGTGGGGAAGAAGCCACATGATGAGTTTGGGGATCCATTGAACCTAATGAGTTGGACTTCAAGCAAAACTCCATTGATCACCTGACCCCCATAAGTCCCTACTTTAGCTGGAAGGCTACAATGTTTCTTGAGATCTCCCAGAATCAGTGTCAGTTCAAAACCAGTATTCAACAGACCCCCCTCCCCCAAACTCTTGTCACTTCCTTTCCCCCAGTGCACAGTTAACCTTGTAAAAGGCAGTAGGTCCCTCTGGGGAAGGTCTGGGGGAAGGTTAACAGTAAAACTTCTAGGTATTTCATCAAGATCCTTCTTCAGGGGAACCTGGCCATCCCTTCATCCAAGGAGACTAGGTCTGTAAGCTGGCTCAAGTCTGGAAATTAGTTCATGAGTCAAGATTGCCTTTTGTCATAATCCAATGTAAACTTTTTTTCATTTGTTTGAGAAGTTTTACACTTCTAGAGATTGAACAAAAATACAATACACTTGTTATCTATTTCATACCAAGAAACACCATAATTGATTAGCCAATACCAAAGGGCCATACAGATCAAGTCACTATAATATTCAATTTGCCTATGCTAACCATTACAGGTCAGGCCATTATGTACACATTCCTTTGTGCTGCCCATTACGATAACTGCAATCACTTGACTTTGGTGATTCAGTGTTGCCACCTGGCCCTGCTACTTCAGGGCCCAATTAAATCCATAGCATTTAATTCATCCAACAGAGCATCAGTGTCTCTACTCCTAAGGCCTGGCACAAGGTAAAGGTTGATGGAAAAGCTCTTCAAATGTGCTGGTGCCCCTCTCACAATTTTAAATCTTAGAGAATTAGTGAAGAACATGACTTCTAGGATTTCCCATGGTAGAGGATTAGGTTTTACAAAGTGTACTCACTCTTTGCATTGCAATTTTACCTGAGTCTTTAAAATCCCTTCAATAACACTAGGCCAAAGGATATCAGGCATCTCTAACTCCTCTTCAGTAGGCCATCTTTTGAAAACTGCTTCAGCCAACATTTCAAACAGACTCTGGACACCTCCCCCACTTTTATTTTAACTGTCCAATCTTCCATATTAAACCCAGAATCTCTACTCAGGGGGCCCATATCACCTGATCCAGTTTTATGTTTCTTTGAACATTATCCCTCACCCTTAAAATACATTCCCACACATATTCCCTCAGACTTCTGTTTGAACAAATTAGCAAACTCACTAAGTTCTTTATCAATATAGTGCACCTCTTCATAGACTACACTTTCTATCTCCCCTCTAGGAGCCTGCTTTGCCTTAAGTCTGGTTGTAGGTCTAGAGTCAACTATTGGTGAGTCTCAAAGGATATCAGTATTGTCAGTCAAAGACAGAAAAGGCAACATTTCAAGGGATGGCAGCATATCCTCTGTGAAGAGTGGAGAAACTACTTCCTAGATAAATCCTTTAGAATCTGAAGGTTCAAAGTTCTCAGCTTCAATAGGGTTCTCCTACACATCCCCATTTCAAGTTATAGGATCCCATTCTTTACCAATTAATGCCCATACTTTAACTGCTGACACCCTCTGACTGAGACTTGAATTTTTGCTGTAATTCAGCTTTATTTTTATTTTCTGCAACATGAGCTGTGGCTACTGGAGAGAAGATTCTCTTCCAGGACACACTTAAGGATTTAGATTGTTAATGCATATCTGGAGCTGGTAAATTTTATCACTAAGTTCATTGCTGCCTTTCATCATATTCTGAGATGTGTAAGTTGGTTAATTGTATGATGAGTCTTATTCTTTTTCTTTGTCAATTTATGTGGAGATATTAGGAGCAAGTGACCAGTATCATCATTTTTCCTATTTTTCCACAAATTGTCAAAGTTTTATATATAGTCACAAAGTCTGCCACCACTCACAATTGATGAACCAGGATAATTAAATGCATTTGTCTCAAGTTTGAAAAATAGTTCATACTATGGGCTTTCAGTATTCTCCATGCTTCTAAGAGAGGCTTCAGTAATTGGAGAGGCTTTGGTAATTATAAGTGCTGGCAAATAGGGAAGCCTATTACAGATACTAAAAATATTCATCCTTATACTTCTGTTACTCTAGAACCACTTTCTGGTACCAAAATATGTATTAGTCAGGGTTCTCCAGAGTTAAATGAAACTTATAGAATGAATATCTACCTACCTCCTTCCTATCTATCTATCTATCTATCTATCTATCTATCTATTCACCCATCCATGGGATTTATTAGAATGACTTATAGACTTTGGTCCAACTAATCTAACAATGGCTGCCTAGGAACAGAAGGTCCAAGAATCTAGTAGGTCTTCAGTCCACAAGGCTTGATGTCTCAGCTGATCTTTGGTATCTGCCAGAATTCCAAAGAAGTAGGTTCAATGCCAGTGAAAGAATGGACTTGTTAGCAAGGTGAGAGCAAGCTGGAAAAGATTGAAGCTCCCATACACTTATAGGCTTTCACCAGGTGTGGCCCAGATTAGAGGTGGGTGTTCCTACATCAAAGATATGGATTAGGAGTGGATCTTCCCACTTCAAAATAAGTAAAACTCCCTCCCAGGTGTGCTCCTCTATTTGGGGGTTTTAATTTCAGAAGTAGTCAAGCTGACAAACAAAAATAGCTGACAACTAAGAATAGCCATCATACATCTCTTCAGCCCTGAACCAACTACTCTTTTACTTGGCATTTTAATTAGGCTTAGCTGCTGAATTTTATAAAATATCTTTTCTATACATAAGCATACTTTTAAATTCATATGCTGGATTACATTATCCATATTACATTATGTGCCCTAATTAGGTTGTGATAAAACCACTATGACCAAAAACAACTTGAAGAATAAAGGGTTTATTTCATTTTATACTTCTAGGTTAACAGCCCATCATTGAGGTAAGTCAGGCAGGAACTCAAGGAGGGCAGCAACCTGGATGCAGGAACTGACACAGAGGCCATGGAAGAACTCTGCTTACTGGTTTGCTCCTCATGGCTACCTAAGTCTGCTTTTGTATAGCACCTAATACCACCAGCTCAGGGGTGGCACTGCTCACAATAAACTGGGTTCTCCTGTATCAAACATCAGTTAAGAAAATACATCACAGGCCAATGGTAGGAGTATTTTCTCAATAGAGGTTTCCTCTTCTAAAACAACTCTAGACTATGTCGGTTTGACATAAAACCAATCAGCAAAGTGTGACAGCAAAATATCCATGTGTTTTGGGAACAAATTTTATCTACTCATATATATTCTCTTACTATATGATGAAGATTCTATACTAAAATTTTATTTAGAAATTATTAGAAATAATACACTTAGAGTTGAAGAAATAGTTCATAGGTTAAGAGCACTGGCTGCTATTGCAGAGGACCTCAGCATCCACATGATGACTCATATCTGCAAACACAGTTCCTGGAGGATTTTTCTTTTTGACATAAGTCTCAATATGTAGGTCTGGCTGTCCTAGAACTCACTATTGTAGATCAGGCTGACTTCAACCTCATACAGATCCACCTGCCTATACCTCCAGCATGCTGAGATTAAGTGTGTGTCACTATGCCTGGCCAAAATAAATCTTTTTAAAAATGCAAAGAAATGTACAACATATATGAGTAAGTACTAATTTAGTTATTATACAAATAACTTACAATAGTTAACAATAAATACTACAAAAATATGTGCAGGGAGCCAGATGTAGTAGCACACTTTTATAATCCTAGCACTTGGGAGACAGAAGCAGAAGCAGGTATCTGAGGCCAGGTTGGTCTATATAGTGAGTTCCAGAATAGCCATAGTCAGCCCGTCTCAAAACACCAGGAAAGAAAAATAAAAAGGCACAGGAAACAAGCAACTCACAGAACTTAATAAGGAAAATGACTTGGTTTTGCACAATTACTTTCCTTAATACGTTGTAACTTGTATGATAAGAATTTACCTTTAACTCTTGGACTAGTTGGCCTCTTTTGTCTCTTAGGCTGTTCAGCTCCTTCTCATCCCAGCATAAAGCTTTGTGTTTTAAGTCACTTGATCCTCCAGAGATCACTCCAGATTTTAAAAATAGCGTTCCATCAAGTGCTACTGCCTGTATCATAAAAACATTTTACCTTAGAGAAATGTATTTTAAGACAATTTTTGAAGTTGAGATTTTATAGATGTGAAAAACACTTTTCAAACTTTACTAATAAAATACTGACTTATGGTCCTTTGTTTACGAGACACCTAGCAGCAAGGAGTTCCGGTCCAGGCACCAGGAGAGACATCACTGGGGTGAGTGAGTTTCTGACCGCGGCAGCAGCCCGGGACAGGGAACGCAGACACCCCTCCTACACTTCCTGGTCATCCTCAGGGGCTACTCTGCCCGATACCCCCTCTCTCTTCCTATCCCACCCAGCTTGCATCCACATCCCTCCCCTCTCCGTCTGACTCCCTTCCCTCGTGGACCACATAACATCTCCCAGCCCAGCCTGTTCGGGCTCTAGGACCGAATCCGAATCGGCAGGCAAACGGGAGGGTGCTAGCTCCTTTGTCCCCACTAGCCTGCCTGCAGCGAGCTAGGTAGGTCCTTTGATTACAAGTCACCCAAGCAGCAAGGAGATCCGAACCCCGCACCAGGAGAGACATCAGGCTTGCATCCACAACCAACCCAGAGCGGTCCTGAGGAGTTCCATCTGGACGGTAGTCCA